>NW_026778983.1:0-77500 GCF_030144855.1 Hypanus sabinus
GTGGGTCCTGAGGCTCCTGTACCTCCTTCCTGATGGTTGAGGGGTGATAACTGTCCCTGAACCTGGTGGTGTGGGTCCTGAGGCTCCTGTACCTCCTTCCTGATGGTTGAGGGATGATAACTGTCCCTGAACCTGGTGGTGTGGGTCCGGTGGCTCCTGTACCTCCTTCCTGATGGTTGAGGGGTGATAACAGTCCCTGAACCTGGTGGTGTGGGTCCTCAGGCTCCTGTACCTCCTTCCTAATGGTTGAGGGATGATACCTGTCCCTGAACCTGGTGGTGTGGGTCCCGAGGCTCCTATACCTCCTTCCAGATGGTTGGGGGGTAATAACTGTCCCTGAACCTGGTGGTGTGGTTCCTGAGGCTCCTGTACCTCCTTCCTAATGGTCGAGAGGTAATTACTGTCCCTGAACCTGGTGGTGTGTGTCCTGAGGCTCCTGTACATCGTTCCTGATGGTTGAGTGGTGATAACTGTTCCTGAACCTGCTGGTGTGGGTCCTGAGGCTACTATACCTCCTTCCTGATGGTTGAGGGGTGATAACTGTCCCTGAACCTAGTGGTGTGGGTCCTGAGGCTTCTGTGCCTCCTTCCTTATGGTTGAGGGGTAATAACTGTCCCTGTCTCTGGTGGTGTGGGTCCTGAGGCTCCTGTACATCCTTCCTGATGGTTGAGGGGTAATAGCTGTCCCTGAACCTGGTGGTGTGGGTCCTGAGGCTTCTGTACCTCCTTCCTTATGGTTGAGGGGTAATAACTGTCCCTGAACCCGGTGGTGTGGGACCCAAGGCTCCTGTACCTCCTTCCTTATGGTTGAGGGGTAATAACTGTCCCTGAACCTGGTGTTGTGGGTCCTGAGGCTCCAGTACATCCTTCCTGATGGTTGAGGGGTAATAGCTGACCCTGAATGTGGTGATGCGGGTCCAGAGGCTCCCGTACATCCTTCTTGATTGTTGAGGGGTAATAACTGTCCCTGAACCTGGTGGTGTGAGTCCTGAGGCTCCTGTACCTGTTTCCTGATGGTTGAGGGGTGATAATAGTCCCTGAACCTGGTGGTGTGGGTCCGGAGGCTCCTGTACCTCCTTCCTGATGGTTGATGGGTAATAACTGTCCCTGAACCTGGTGGTGCTGGTCCGGAGGCTCCTGTACCTCCATCCTGATGGTTGAGGGGTAATAACTGTCCCTGAACCTGGTGGTGAGGGTCCTGAGGCTCCTGTACCTCCTTCCTGATGGTTGAGGGATGATAACTGTCCCTGAACCTGGTGGTGTGTGTCCTGAGGCTCCTGTACATCGTTCCTGATGGTTGAGTGGTGATAACTGTTCCTGAACCTGCTGGTGTGGGTCCTGAGGCTACTATACCTCCTTCCTGATGGTTGAGGGGTGATAACTGTCCCTGAACCTAGTGGTGTGGGTCCTGAGGCTTCTGTACCTCCTTCCTTATGGTTGAGGGGTAATAACTGTCCCTGACTCTGGTGGTGTGGGTCCTGAGGCTCCTGTACAACCTTCCTGATGGTTGAGGGGTAATAGCTGTCCCTGAACCTGGTGGTGTGGGTCCTGAGGCTTCTGTACCTCCTTCCTTATGGTTGAGGGGTAATAACTGTCCCTGAACCCGGTGGTGTGGGACCCAAGGCTCCTGTACCTCCTTCCTTATGGTTGAGGGGTAATAACTGTCCCTGAACCTGGTGTTGTGGGTCCTGAGGCTCCAGTACATCCTTCCTGATGGTTGAGGGGTAATAGCTGACCCTGAATGTGGTGATGCGGGTCCAGAGGCTCCCGTACATCCTTCTTGATTGTTGAGGGGTAATAACTGTCCCTGAACCTGGTGGTGTGAGTCCTGAGGCTCCTGTACCTGTTTCCTGATGGTTGAGGGGTGATAATAGTCCCTGAACCTGGTGGTGTGGGTCCGGAGGCTCCTGTACCTCCTTCCTGATGGTTGATGGGTAATAACTGTCCCTGAACCTGGTGGTGCTGGTCCTGAGGCTCCTGTACCTCCATCCTGATGGTTGAGGGGTAATAACTGTCCCTGAACCTGGTGGTGAGGGTCCTGAGGCTCCTGTACCTCCTTCCTGATGGTTGAGGGATGATAACTGTCCCTGAAACTGGTGGTGTTGGTCCTGTGGCTCCTGTACCTCCTTCCTGATGGTTGAGGGATGATAACTGTCCCTGAACCTGGTGGTGTGGGTCCTGAGGCTCCTGTACCTCCTTCCTGATGGTTGAGGGGTGATAACTGTCCCTGAACCTGGTGGTGTGGATCCTGAGGCTCCTGTACCTCCTTCCTGATGGTTGAGGGGTGATAACTGCCCCTGAACCTGGTGGATTGGATCCTGAGGCTCCGGTACCTCCTTCCTAATGGTCGAGGGGTAGTTACTGTCCCTGAACCTGGTTCTGTGGGTCCTGAGGCTCCTGTACCTCCTTCCTGATGGTTGAGGGGTGATAACTGTTCCTGAACCTGCTGGTGTGGGTCCTGAGGTTACTATACCTCCTTCCTGATGGTTGAGGGGTGATAACTGTCCCTGAACCTGGTGGTGTGGGTCCTGAGGCTCCTGTACCTCCTTCCTGATGGTTGAGGGGTGATAACTGTCCCTGAACCTGGTGGTGTGGGTCCTGAGGCTCCTGTACCTCCTTCCTGATGGTTGAGGGATGATAACTGTCCCTGAACCTGGTGGTGTGGGTCCGGTGGCTCCTGTACCTCCTTCCTGATGGTTGAGGGGTGATAACAGTCCCTGAACCTGGTGGTGTGAGTCCTGAGGCTCCTGTACCTCCTTCCTGATGGTTGAGGGGTGATAACTGTTCCTGAACCTGCTGGTGTGGTTCCTGGGGTTACTATACCTCCTTCCTGATGGTTGAGGGGTGATAACTGTCCCTGAACCTGGTGGTGTGGGTCCTGAGGCTCCTGTACCTCCTTCCTGATGGTTGAGGGGTGATAACTGTCCCTGAACCTGGTGGTGTGGGTCCTGAGGCTCCTGTACCTCCTTCCTGATGGTTGAGGGATGATAACTGTCCCTGAACCTGGTGGTGTGGGTCCGGTGGCTCCTGTACCTCCTTCCTGATGGTTGAGGGGTGATAACAGTCCCTGAACCTGGTGGTGAGGGTCCTGAGGCTCCTGTACCTCCTTCCTAATGGTTGAGGGATGATAACTGTCCCTGAACCTGGTGGTGTGGGTCCTGAGGCTCCTGTACCTCCTTCCTGATGGTTGAGGGGTGATAACTGTCCCTGAACCTGGTGGTGTGGATCCTGAGGCTCCTGTACCTCCTTCCTGATGGTTGAGGGGTGATAACTGTCCCTGAACCTAGTGGTGTGGGTCCTGAGGCTTCTGTACCTCCTTCCTTATGGTTGAGGGGTAATAACTGTACCTGCCTCTGGTGGTGTGGGTCCCGAGGCTCCTATACCTCCTTCCAGATGGTTGGGGGGTAATAACTGTCCCTGAACCTGGTGGTGTGGTTCCTGAGGCTCCTGTACCTCCTTCCTAATGGTCGAGAGGTAATTACTGTCCCTGAACCTGGTGGTGTTGGTCCTGAGGCTCCTGTACCTCCTTCCAGATGGTTGAGGGGTAATAACTGTCCCTGAACCTGGTGGTGTGTGTCCTGAGGCTCCTGTACATCGTTCCTGATGGTTGAGGGGTAATAACTGTCCCTGAAACTGGTGGTGTGAGTCCTGAGGCTCCTGTACCTGCTTCCTGATGGTTGAGTGGTGATAACTGTTCCTGAACCTGCTGGTGTGGGTCCTGAGGCTACTATACCTCCTTCCTGATGGTTGAGGGGTGATAACTGTCCCTGAACCTAGTGGTGTGGGTCCTGAGGCTTCTGTACCTCCTTCCTTATGGTTGAGGGGTAATAACTGTCCCTGACTCTGGTGGTGTGGGTCCTGAGGCTCCTGTACAACCTTCCTGATGGTTGAGGGGTAATAGCTGTCCCTTAACCTGGTGGTGTGGGTCCTGAGGCTCCTGTACCTCCTTCCTAATGGTCGAGAGGTAATTACTGTCCCTGAACCTGGTGGTGTTGGTCCTGAGGCTCCTGTACCTCCTTCCAGATGGTTGAGGGGTAATAACTGTCCCTGAACCTGGTGGTGTGTGTCCTGAGGCTCCTGTACATCGTTCCTGATGGTTGAGGGGTAATAACTGTCCCTGAAACTGGTGGTGTGAGTCCTGAGGCTCCTGTACCTGCTTCCTGATGGTTGAGTGGTGATAACTGTTCCTGAACCTGCTGGTGTGGATCCTGAGGCTACTATACCTCCTTCCTGATGGTTGAGGGGTGATAACTGTCCCTGAACCTAGTGGTGTGGGTCCTGAGGCTTCTGTACCTCCTTCCTTATGGTTGAGGGGTAATAACTGTCCCTGACTCTGGTGGTGTGGGTCCTGAGGCTCCTGTACAACCTTCCTGATGGTTGAGGGGTAATAGCTGTCCCTGAACCTGGTGGTGTGGGTCCTGAGGCTCCTGTACCTCCTTCCTGATGGTTGAGGGGTAATAACTGTCCCTGAACCTGGTGGTGAGGGTCCTGAGGCTCCTGTACCTCCTTCCTGATGGTTGAGGGGTGATAACTGTCCCTGAACCTGGTGGTGTGTTTCCTGAGGCTCCTGTACCTCCTTCCTGATGGTTGAGGGATGATAACTGTCCCTGAACCTGGTGGTGTGGGTCCGGTGGCTCCTGTACCTCCTTCCTGATGGTTGAGAGGTGATAACAGTCCCTGAACCTGGTGGTGTGGGTCCTGAGGCTCCTGTACCTCCTTCCTAATTGTTGAGGGATGATAACTGTCCCTGAACCTGGTGGTGTGGGTCCTGAGGCTCCTGTACCTCCTTCCTGATGGTTGAGGGGTGATAACTGTCCCTGAACCTGGTGGTGTGGATCCTGAGGCTCCTGTACCTCCTTCCTGATGGTTGAGGGGTGATAACTGTCCCTGAACCTAGTGGTGTGGGTCCTGAGGCTTCTGTACCTCCTTCCTTATGGTTGAGGGGTAATAACTGTACCTGCCTCTGGTGGTGTGGGTCCCGAGGCTCCTATACCTCCTTCCAGATGGTTGGGGGGTAATAACTGTCCCTGAACCTGGTGGTGTGGGTCCTGAGGCTACTGTACGTCCTTCCTGATGGTTGAGGGGTAATAGCTGTCCCTGAACCTGGTGGTGTGTGTCCTGAGGCTCCTGTACCTGCTTCCTGATGGTTGAGGGGTGATAATAGTCCCTGAACCTGGTGGTGTTGGTTCTGAGGCTCCTGTACCACCGTCCTGATGGTTGAGGGGTAATAACTGTCCCTGAACCTGGTGGTGTGGGTCCTGAGGCTCCTGTACCTCCTTCCTGATGGTTGAGGGATGATAACTCTCCCTGAACCTGGTGGTGTGGGTCCGGAGGCTCCTGTACCTCCTTCCTGATGGTTGAGCGGTGATAACTGCCCTGAACCTGGTGGTGTGGATCCTGAGGCTCCTGTACCTCCTTCCTGATGGTTGAGGGGTGATAACTGTCCCTGAACCTGGTGGTGTGGTTCCTGAGGCTCCTGTACCTCCTTCCTAATGGTCGAGAGGTAATTACTGTCCCTGAACCTGGTGGTGTTGGTCCTGAGGCTCCTGTACCTCCTTCCAGATGGTTGAGGGGTAATAACTGTCCCTGAACCTGGTGGTGTGGGTCCTGAGGCTCCTGTACATCGTTCCTGATGGTTGAGGGGTAATAACTGTCCCTGAAACTGGTGGTGTGAGTCCTGAGGCTCCTGTACCTGCTTCCTGATGGTTGAGTGGTGATAACTGTTCCTGAACCTGCTGGTGTGGGTCCTGAGGCTACTATACCTCCTTCCTGATGGTTGAGGGGTGATAACTGTCCCTGAACCTAGTGGTGTGGGTCCTGAGGCTTCTGTACCTCCTTCCTTATGGTTGAGGGGTAATAACTGTCCCTGACTCTGGTGGTGTGGGTCCTGAGGCTCCTGTACAACCTTCCTGATGGTTGAGGGGTAATAGCTGTCCCTGAACCTGGTGGTGTGGGTCCTGAGGCTTCTGTACCTCCTTCCTTATGGTTGAGGGGTAATAACTGTCCCTGAACCCGGTGGTGTGGGACCCAAGGCTCCTGTACCTCCTTCCGGATGGTTGAGGGGTAATAACTGTCCCTGAACCTGGTGTTGTGGGTCCTGAGGCTCCAGTACATCCTTCCTGATGGTTGAGGGGTAATAGCTGACCCTGAATGTGGTGATGCGGGTCCAGAGGCTCCCGTACATCCTTCTTGATTGTTGAGGGGTAATAACTGTCCCTGAACCTGGTGGTGTGAGTCCTGAGGCTCCTGTACCTGTTTCCTGATGGTTGAGGGGTGATAATAGTCCCTGAACCTGGTGGTGTGGGTCCGGAGGCTCCTGTACCTACTTCCTGATGGGTGATGGGTAATAACTGTCCCTGAACCTGGTGGTGCTGAGGCTCCTGTACCTCCTTCCTGATGGTTGAGGGGTAATAACTGTCCCTGAACCTGGTGGTGAGGGTCCTGAGGCTCCTGTACCTCCTTCCTGATGGTTCAGGGGTGATAACTGTCCCTGAACCTGGTGGGGTGTGTCCTGAGGCTCCTGTACCTCCTTCCTGATGGTTGAGGGATGATAACTGTCCCTGAACCTGGTGGTGTGGGTCCGGTGGCTCCTGTACCTCCTTCCTGATGGTTGAGGGGTGATAACAGTCCCTGAACCTGGTGGTGTGGGTCCTGAGGCTCCTGTACCTCCTTCCTAATGGTTGAGGGATGATAACTGTCCCTGAACCTGGTGGTGTGGGTCCTGAGGCTCCTGTACCTCCTTCCTGATGGTTGAGGGGTGATAACTGTTCCTGAACCTGGTGGTGTGGATCCTGAGGCTCCTGTACCTCCTTCCTGATGGTTGACGGGTGATAACTGTTCCTGAACCTGCTGGTGTGGGTCCTGGGGTTACTATACCTCCTTCCTGATGGTTGAGGGGTGATAACTGTCCCTGAACCTGGTGGTGTGGGTCCTGAGGCTCCTGTACCTCCTTCCTGATGGTTGAGGGGTGATAAATGTCCCTGAACCTGGTGGTGTGGGTCCTGAGGCTCCTGTACCGCCTTCCTGATGGTTGAGGGATGATAACTGTCCCTGAACCTGGTGGTGTGGGTCCTGAGGCTCCTGTACCTCCTTCCTGATGGTTGAGGGGTGATAACTGTCCCTGAACCTGGTGGTGTGGATCCTGAGGCTCCTGTACCTCCTTCCTGATGGTTGAGGGGTGATAACTGTCCCTAAACCTAGTGGTGTGGGTCCTGAGGCTTCTGTACCTCCTTCCTTATGGTTGAGGGGTAATAACTGTACCTGCCTCTGGTGGTGTGGGTACTGAGGCTCCTGTACATCCTTCCTGATGGTTGAGGGGTAATAGCTGTCCCTGAACCTGGTGGTGTGAGTCCTGAGGCTCCTGTACCTGCTTCCTGATGGTTGAGGGGTGATAATAGTCCCTGATCCTGGTGGTGTTGGTTCTGAGGCTCCTGTACCACCGTCCTGATGGTTGAGGGGTAATAACTGTCCCTGAACCTGGTGGTGTGGGTCCTGAGGCTCGTACCTCCTTCCTGATGGTTGAGGGATGATAACTCTCCCTGAAGCTGGTGGTGTGGGTCCGGAGGCTCCTGTACCTCCTTCCTAATGGTCGAGAGGTAATTACTGTCCCTGAACCTGGTGTTGTTGGTCCTGAGGCTCCTGTACCTCCTTCCAGATGGTTGAGGGGTAATAACTGTCCCTGAACCTGGTGGTGTGGGTCCTGAGGCTCCTGTACATCGTTCCTGATGGTTGAGGGGTGATAACTGTCCCTGAACCTGGTGGTGTGGTTCCTGAGGCTCCTGTACCTCCTTCCTAATGGTCGAGAGGTAATTACTGTCCCTGAACCTGGTGTTGTTGGTCCTGAGGCTCCTGTACCTCCTTCCTGATGGTTGAGCGGTGATAACTGCCCTGAACCTGGTGGTGTGGATCCTGAGGCTCCTGTACCTCCTTCCTGATGGTTGAGGGGTGATAACTGTCCCTGAACCTGGTGGTGTGGTTCCTGAGGCTCCTGTACCTCCTTCCTAATGGTCGAGAGGTAATTACTGTCCCTGAACCTGGTGTTGTTGGTCCTGAGGCTCCTGTACCTCCTTCCAGATGGTTGAGGGGTAATAACTGTCCCTGAACCTGGTGGTGTGGGTCCTGAGGCTCCTGTACATCGTTCCTGATGGTTGAGGGGTAATAACTGTCCCTGAAACTGGTGGTGTGAGTCCTGAGGCTCCTGTGCCTGCTTCCTGATGGTTGAGTGGTGATAACTGTTCCTGAACCTGCTGGTGTGGTTCCTGAGGCTACTATACCTCCTTCCTGATGGTTGAGGGGTGATAACTGTCCCTGAACCTAGTGGTGTGGGTCCTGAGGCTTCTGTACCTCCTTCCTTATGGTTGAGGGGTAATAACTGTCCCTGACTCTGGTGGTGTGGGTCCTGAGGCTCCTGTACAGCCTTCCTGATGGTTGAGGGGTAATAGCTGTCCCTGAACCTGGTGGTGTGGGTCCTGAGGCTTCTGTACCTCCTTCCTTATGGTTGAGGGGTAATAACTGTCCCTGAACCCGGTGGTGTGGGACCCAAGGCTCCTGTACCTCCTTCCGGATGGTTGAGGGGTAATAACTGTCCCTGAACCTGGTGTTGTGGGTCCTGAGGCTCCAGTACATCCTTCCTGATGGTTGAGGGGTAATAGCTGACCCTGAATGTGGTGATGCGGGTCCAGAGGCTCCCGTACATCCTTCTTGATTGTTGAGGGGTAATAACTGTCCCTGAACCTGGTGGTGTGAGTCCTGAGGCTCCTGTACCTGTTTCCTGATGGTTGAGGGGTGATAACTGTCCCTGAACCTGGTGGTGTGGATCCTGAGGCTCCTGTACCTCCTTCCTGATGGTTGAGGGGTGATAACTGTTCCTGAACCTGCTGGTGTGGGTCCTGGGGTTACTATAACTCCTTCCTGATGGTTGAGGGGTGATAACTGTCCCTGAACCTGGTGGTGTGGGTCCTGAGGCTCCTGTACCTCCTTCCTGATGGTTGAGGGGTGATAACTGTCCCTGAACCTGGTGGTGTGGGTCCTGAGGCTCCTGTACCTCCTTCCTGATGGTTGAGGGATGATAACTGTCCCTGAACCTGGTGGTGTGGGTCCGGTGGCTCCTGCACCTCCTTCCTGATGGTTGAGGGGTGATAACAGTCCCTGAACCTGGTGGTGTGGGTCCTGAGGCTCCTGTACCTCCTTCCTAATGGTTGAGGGATGATAACTGTCCCTGAACCTGGTGGTGTGGGTCCTGAGGCTCCTGTACCTCCTTCCTGATGGTTGAGGGGTGATAACAGTCCCTGAACCTTGTGGTGTGGATCCTGAGGCTCCTGTACCTCCTTCCTGATGGTTGAGGGGTGATAACTGTCCCTGAACCTAGTGGTGTGGGTCCTGAGGCTTCTGTACCTCCTTCCTTATGGTTGAGGGGTAATAACTGTACCTGCCTCTGGTGGTGTGGGTCCCGAGGCTCCTATACCTCCTTCCAGATGGTTGGGGGGTAATAACTGTCCCTGAACCTGGTGGTGTGGGTCCTGAGGCTCCTGTACATCCTTACTGATGGTTGAGGGGTAATAGCTGTCCCTGAACCTGGTGGTGTGAGTCCTGAGGCTCCTGTACCTGCTTCCTGATGGTTGAGGGGTGATAATAGTCCCTGAACCTGGTGGTGTTGGTTCTGAGGCTCCTGTACCACCGTCCTGATGGTTGAGGGGTAATAACTGTCCCTGAACCTGGTGGTGTGGGTCCTGAGGCTCCTGTACCTCCTTCCTGATGGTTGAGGGATGATAACTCTCCCTGAACCTGGTGGTGTGGGTCCGGAGGCTCCTGTACCTCCTTCCTGATGGTTGAGCGGTGATAACTGCCCTGAACCTGGTGGTGTGGATCCTGAGGCTGCTGTACCTCCTTCCTGATGGTTGAGGGGTGATAACTGTCCCTGAACCTGGTGGTGTGGTTCCTGAGGCTCCTGTACCTCCTTCCTAATGGTCGAGAGGTAATTACTGTCCCTGAACCTGGTGGTGTTGGTCCTGAGGCTCCTGTACCTCCTTCCAGATGGTTGAGGGGTAATAACTGTCCCTGAACCTGGTGGTGTGGGTCCTGAGGCTCCTGTACATCGTTCCTGATGGTTGAGGGGTAATAACTGTCCCTGAAACTGGTGGTGTGAGTCCTGAGGCTCCTGTACCTGCTTCCTGATGGTTGAGTGGTGATAACTGTTCCTGAACCTGCTGGTGTGGGTCCTGAGGCTACTATACCTCCTTCCTGATGGTTGAGGGGTGATAACTGTCCCTGAACCTGGTGGTGTGGGTCCTGAGGCTTCTGTACCTCCTTCCTTATGGTTGAGGGGTAATAACTGTCCCTGACTCTGGTGGTGTGGGTCCTGAGGCTCCTGTACAACCTTCCTGATGGTTGAGGGGTAATTGCTGTCCCTGAACCTGGTGGTGTGGGTCCTGAGGCTTCTGTACCTCCTTCCTTATGGTTGAGGGGTAATAACTGTCCCTGAACCCGGTGGTGTGGGACCCAAGGCTCCTGTACCTCCTTCCGGATGGTTGAGGGGTAATAACTGTCCCTGAACCTGGTGTTGTGGGTCCTGAGGCTCCAGTACATCCTTCCTGATGGTTGAGGGGTAATAGCTGACCCTGAATGTGGTGATGCGGGTCCAGAGGCTCCCGTACATCCTTCTTGATTGTTGAGGGGTAATAACTGTCCCTGAACCTGGTGGTGTGAGTCCTGAGGCTCCTGTACCTGTTTCCTGATGGTTGAGGGGTGATAATAGTCCCTGAACCTGGTGGTGTGGGTCCGGAGGCTCCTGTACCTCCTTCCTGATGGGTGATGGGTAATAACTGTCCCTGAACCTGGTGGTGCTGAGGCTCCTGTACCTCCTTCCTGATGGTTGAGGGGTAATAACTGTCCCTGAACCTGGTGGTGAGGGTCCTGAGGCTCCTGTACCTCCTTCCTGATGGTTGAGGGGTGATAACTGTCCCTGAACCTGGTGGTGTGTGTCCTGAGGCTCCTGTACCTCCTTCCTGATGGTTGAGGGATGATAACTGTCCCTGAACCTGGTGGTGTGGGTCCGGTGGCTCCTGTACCTCCTTCCTGATGGTTGAGGGGTGATAACAGTCCCTGAACCTGGTGGTGTGTGTCCTGAGGCTCCTGTACCTCCTTCCTAATGGTTGAGGGATGATAACTGTCCCTGAACCTGGTGGTGTGGGTCCTGAGGCTCCTGTACCTCCTTCCTGATGGTTGAGGGGTGATAACTGTCCCTGAACCTGCTGGTGTGGATCCTGAGGCTCCTGTACCTCCTTCCTGATGGTTGAGGGGTAATAACTGTACCTGCCTCTGGTGGTGTGGGTCCCGAGGCTCCTATACCTACTTCCAGATGGTTGGGGGGTAATAACTGTCCCTGAACCTGGTGGTGTTGGTTCTGAGGATCCTGTACCACCGTCCTGATGGTTGAGGGGTAATAACTGTCCCTGAACCTGGTGGTGTGGGTCCTGAGGCTCGTGTACCTCCTTCCTGATGGTTGAGGGATGATAACTGTCCCTGAACCTGGTGGTGTGGGTCCGGAGGCTCCTGTACCTCCTTCCTGATGGTTGAGGGGTGATAACAGTCCCTGAACCTGGTGGTGTGGGTCCTGAGGCTCCTGTGCCTCCTTCCTGATGGTTGAGGGATGGTAACTGTCCCTGAACCTGGTGGTGTGGGTCCTGAGGCTCCTGTACCTCCTTCCTGATGGTTGAGCGGTGATAACTGCCCTGAACCTGGTGGTGTGGATCCTGAGGCTCCTGTACCTCCTTCCTGATGGTTGAGGGGTGATAACTATCCCTGAACCTGGTGGTGTGGTTCCTGAGGCTCCTGTACCTCCTTCCTAATGGTCGAGGGGTAATTACTGTCCCTGAACTTGGTGGTGTTGGTCCTGAGGCTCCTGTACCTCCTTCCAGATGGTTGAGGGGTAATAACTGTCCCTGAACCTGGTGGTGTGGGTCCACAGGCTCCCGTACATCCTTCTTGATGATTGAGGGGTAATAACTGTCCCTGAAACTGGTGGTGTGAGTCCTGAGGCTCCTGTACCTGCTTCCTGATGGTTGAGTGGTGATAACTGTTCCTGAACCTGCTGGTGTGGGTCCTGAGGCTACTATACCTCCTTCCTGATGGTTGAGGGGTGATAACTGTCCCTGAACCTAGTGGTGTGGGTCCTGAGGCTTCTGTACCTCCTTCCTTATGGTTGAGGGGTAATAACTGTCCCTGACTCTGGTGGTGTGGGTCCCGAGGCTCCTGTACCTCCTTCGAGATGGTTGAGGGGTAATAGCTGTCCCTGAACCTGCTGATGCGGGTCCACAGGCTCCAGTACATCCTTCTTGATGGTTGAGGGGTAATAACTGTCCCTGAACCTGGTGGTGTGAGTCCTGAGGCTCCTGTACCTACTGCCTGATGGTTGAGGGGTGATAATAGTCCCTGACACTGGGGGTGTGGCTCCTGAGGCTCCTGTACCTCCTTCCTGATGGATGATGGGTAATAACTGTCCCTGGACCTGGTGGTGTGGTTCCTGAGGCTCCTGTACCTCCTTCCTAATGGTCGAGAGGTAATTACTGTCCATGAACCTGGTGGTGTTGGTCCTGAGGCTCCTGTACCTCCTTCCAGATGGTTGAGGGGTAATAACTGTCCCTGAACCTGGTGGTGTGGGTCCTGAGGCTCCTGTACATCGTTCCTGATGTTTGAGGGGTAATAACTGTCCCTGAAACTGGTGGTGTGAGTCCTGAGGCTCCTGTACCTGCTTCCTGATGGTTGAGTGGTGATAACTGTTCCTGAACCTGCTGGTGTGGGTCCTGAGGCTACTATACCTCCTTCCTGATGGTTGAGGGGTGATAACTGTCCCTGAACCTAGTGGTGTGGGTCCTGAGGCTTCTGTACCTCCTTCCTTATGGTTGAGGGGTAATAACTGTCCCTGACTCTGGTGGTGTGGGTCCTGAGGCTCCTGTACAACCTTCCTGATGGTTGAGGGGTAATAGCTGTCCCTGAACCTGGTGGTGTGGGTCCTGAGGCTTCTGTACCTCCTTCCTTATGGTTGAGGGGTAATAACTGTCCCTGAACCCGGTGGTGTGGGACCCAAGGCTCCTGTACCTCCTTCCGGATGGTTGAGGGGTAATAACTGTCCCTGAACCTGGTGTTGTGGGTCCTGAGGCTCCAGTACATCCTTCCTGATGGTTGAGGGGTAATAGCTGACCCTGAATGTGGTGATGCGGGTCCAGAGGCTCCCGTACATCCTTCTTGATTGTTGAGGGGTAATAACTGTCCCTGAACCTGGTGGTGTGAGTCCTGAGGCTCCTGTACCTGTTTCCTGATGGTTGAGGGGTGATAATATTCCCTGAACCTGGTGGTGTGGGTCCGGAGGCTCCTGTACCTCCTTCCTGATGGGTGATGGGTAATAACTGTCCCTGAACCTGGTGGTGCTGAGGCTCCTGTACCTCCTTCCTGATGGTTGAGGGGTAATAACTGTCCCTGAACCTGGTGGTGAGGGTCCTGAGGCTCCTGTACCTCCTTCCTGATGGTTGAGGGGTGATAACTGTCCCTGAACCTGGTGGTGTGTGTCCTGAGGCTCCTGTACCTCCTTCCTGATGGTTGAGGGATGATAACTGTCCCTGAACCTGGTGGTGTGGGTCCGGTGGCTCCTGTACCTCCTTCCTGATGGTTGAGGGGTGATAACAGTCCCTGAACCTGGTGGTGTGTGTCCTGAGGCTCCTGTACCTCCTTCCTAATGGTTGAGGGATGATAACTGTCCCTGAACCTGGTGGTGTGGGTCCTGAGGCTCCTGTACCTCCTTCCTGATGGTTGAGGGGTGATAACTGTCCCTGAACCTGCTGGTGTGGATCCTGAGGCTCCTGTACCTCCTTCCTGATGGTTGAGGGGTAATAACTGTACCTGCCTCTGGTGGTGTGGGTCCCGAGGCTCCTATACCTACTTCCAGATGGTTGGGGGGTAATAACTGTCCCTGAACCTGGTGGTGTTGGTTCTGAGGATCCTGTACCACCGTCCTGATGGTTGAGGGGTAATAACTGTCCCTGAACCTGGTGGTGTGGGTCCTGAGGCTCGTGTACCTCCTTCCTGATGGTTGAGGGATGATAACTGTCCCTGAACCTGGTGGTGTGGGTCCGGAGGCTCCTGTACCTCCTTCCTGATGGTTGAGGGGTGATAACAGTCCCTGAACCTGGTGGTGTGGGTCCTGAGGCTCCTGTGCCTCCTTCCTGATGGTTGAGGGATGGTAACTGTCCCTGAACCTGGTGGTGTGGGTCCTGAGGCTCCTGTACCTCCTTCCTGATGGTTGAGCGGTGATAACTGCCCTGAACCTGGTGGTGTGGATCCTGAGGCTCCTGTACCTCCTTCCTGATGGTTGAGGGGTGATAACTATCCCTGAACCTGGTGGTGTGGTTCCTGAGGCTCCTGTACCTCCTTCCTAATGGTCGAGGGGTAATTACTGTCCCTGAACTTGGTGGTGTTGGTCCTGAGGCTCCTGTACCTCCTTCCAGATGGTTGAGGGGTAATAACTGTCCCTGAACCTGGTGGTGTGGGTCCACAGGCTCCCGTACATCCTTCTTGATGATTGAGGGGTAATAACTGTCCCTGAAACTGGTGGTGTGAGTCCTGAGGCTCCTGTACCTGCTTCCTGATGGTTGAGTGGTGATAACTGTTCCTGAACCTGCTGGTGTGGGTCCTGAGGCTACTATACCTCCTTCCTGATGGTTGAGGGGTGATAACTGTCCCTGAACCTAGTGGTGTGGGTCCTGAGGCTTCTGTACCTCCTTCCTTATGGTTGAGGGGTAATAACTGTCCCTGACTCTGGTGGTGTGGGTCCCGAGGCTCCTGTACCTCCTTCGAGATGGTTGAGGGGTAATAGCTGTCCCTGAACCTGCTGATGCGGGTCCACAGGCTCCAGTACATCCTTCTTGATGGTTGAGGGGTAATAACTGTCCCTGAACCTGGTGGTGTGAGTCCTGAGGCTCCTGTACCTACTGCCTGATGGTTGAGGGGTGATAATAGTCCCTGACACTGGGGGTGTGGCTCCTGAGGCTCCTGTACCTCCTTCCTGATGGATGATGGGTAATAACTGTCCCTGGACCTGGTGGTGTGGTTCCTGAGGCTCCTGTACCTCCTTCCTAATGGTCGAGAGGTAATTACTGTCCATGAACCTGGTGGTGTTGGTCCTGAGGCTCCTGTACCTCCTTCCAGATGGTTGAGGGGTAATAACTGTCCCTGAACCTGGTGGTGTGGGTCCTGAGGCTCCTGTACATCGTTCCTGATGTTTGAGGGGTAATAACTGTCCCTGAAACTGGTGGTGTGAGTCCTGAGGCTCCTGTACCTGCTTCCTGATGGTTGAGTGGTGATAACTGTTCCTGAACCTGCTGGTGTGGGTCCTGAGGCTACTATACCTCCTTCCTGATGGTTGAGGGGTGATAACTGTCCCTGAACCTAGTGGTGTGGGTCCTGAGGCTTCTGTACCTCCTTCCTTATGGTTGAGGGGTAATAACTGTCCCTGACTCTGGTGGTGTGGGTCCTGAGGCTCCTGTACAACCTTCCTGATGATTGAGGGGTAATAGCTGTCCCTGAACCTGGTGGTGTGGGTCCTGAGGCTTCTGTACCTCCTTCCTTATGGTTGAGGGGTAATAACTGTCCCTGAACCCGGTGGTGTGGGACCCAAGGCTCCTGTACCTCCTTCCGGATGGTTGAGGGGTAATAACTGTCCCTGAACCTGGTGTTGTGGGTCCTGAGGCTCCAGTACATCCTTCCTGATGGTTGAGGGGTAATAGCTGACCCTGAATGTGGTGATGCGGGTCCAGAGGCTCCCGTACATCCTTCTTGATTGTTGAGGGGTAATAACTGTCCCTGAACCTGGTGGTGTGAGTCCTGAGGCTCCTGTACCTGTTTCCTGATGGTTGAGGGGTGATAATATTCCCTGAACCTGGTGGTGTGGGTCCGGAGGCTCCTGTACCTCCTTCCTGATGGGTGATGGGTAATAACTGTCCCTGAACCTGGTGGTGCTGAGGCTCCTGTACCTCCTTCCTGATGGTTGAGGGGTAATAACTGTCCCTGAACCTGGTGGTGAGGGTCCTGAGGCTCCTGTACCTCCTTCCTGATGGTTGAGGGGTGATAACTGTCCCTGAACCTGGTGGTGTGTGTCCTGAGGCTCCTGTACCTCCTTCCTGATGGTTGAGGGATGATAACTGTCCCTGAACCTGGTGGTGTGGGTCCGGTGGCTCCTGTACCTCCTTCCTGATGGTTGAGGGGTGATAACAGTCCCTGAACCTGGTGGTGTGTGTCCTGAGGCTCCTGTACCTCCTTCCTGATGGTTGAGGGGTGATAACTGTCCCTGAACCTAGTGGTGTGGGTCCTGAGGCTTCTGTACCTCCTTCCTTATGGTTGAGGGGTAATAACTGTACCTGCCCCTGGTGGTGTGGGTCCCGAGGCTCCTATACCTACTTCCAGATGGTTGGGGGGTAATAACTGTCCCTGAACCTGGTGGTGTTGGTTCTGAGGATCCTGTACCACCGTCCTGATGGTTGAGGGGTAATAACTGTCCCTGAACCTGGTGGTGTGGGTCCTGAGGCTCGTGTACCTCCTTCCTGATGGTTGAGGGATGATAACTGTCCCTGAACCTGGTGGTGTGGGTCCGGAGGCTCCTGTACCTCCTTCCTGATGGTTGAGGGGTGATAACAGTCCCTGAACCTGGTGGTGTGGGTCCTGAGGCTCCTGTACCTCCTTCCTGATGGTTGAGGGATGGTAACTGTCCCTGAACCTGGTGGTGTGGGTCCTGAGGCTCCTGTACCTCCTTCCTGATGGTTCAGCGGTGATAACTGCCCTGAACCTGGTGGTGTGGATCCTGAGGCTCCTGTACCTCCTTCCTGATGGTTGAGGGGTGATCACTATCCCTGAACCTGGTGGTGTGGTTCCTGAGGCTCCTGTACCTCCTTCCTAATGGTCGAGGGGTAATTACTGTCCCTGAACTTGGTGGTGTTGGTCCTGAGGCTCCTGTACCTCCTTCCAGATGGTTGAGGGGTAATAACTGTCCCTGAACCTGGTGGTGTGGGTCCACAGGCTCCCGTACATCCTTCTTGATGATTGAGGGGTAATAACTGTCCCTGAAACTGGTGGTGTGAGTCCTGAGGCTCCTGTACCTGCTTCCTGATGGTTGAGGGGTAATAACTGTCCCTGAACCTGGTGGTGTGTGTCCTGAGGCTCCTGTACATCGTTCCTGATGGTTGAGTGGTGATAACTGTTCCTGAACCTGCTGGTGTGGGTCCTGAGGCTACTATACCTCCTTCCTGATGGTTGAGGGGTGATAACTGTCCCTGAACCTCGTGGTGTGGGTCCTGAGGCTTCTGTACCTCCTTCCTTATGGTTGAGGGGTAATAACTGTCCCTGACTCTGGTGGTGTGAGTCCCGAGGCTCCTCTACCTCCTTCGAGATGGTTGAGGGGTAATAGCTGTCCCTGAACCTGCTGATGCGGGTCCACAGGCTCCAGTACATCCTTCTTGATGGTTGAGGGGTAATAACTGTCCCTGAACCTGGTGGTGTGAGTCCTGAGGCTCCTGTACCTACTGCCTGATGGTTGAGGGGTGATAATAGTCCCTGACACTGGGGGTGTGGCTCCTGAGGCTCCTGTACCTCCTTCCTGATGGGTGATGGGTAATAACTGTCCCTGGACCTGGTGGTGTGGGTCCTGAGGCTCCTGTATCTCCTTCCTGATTGTTGAGAGGTAATAACCGTCCCTGAAACTGGTGCTGTGGGTCCTGAGGCTCCTATACCTCCTTCCTGATGGTTGAGGGGTAATAACTGTCCCTGAGCCTGGTGGTGTGGATCCTGAGGCTCCTGTACCACCTTCCTTATGGTCGAGGGGTAATTACTGTCCCTGAAATTGGTGGTGCTGGTCCTGAGGCTCCCGTACCTCCTTCCAGATGGTTGAGGGGAGATAACTGTCCCTGAAACCGGTGGTGTGGGTCCTGAGGCTCCTGTACCTCCTTCCTGATGGTTGACGGGTAATAACTGTCCCTGAACCTGGTGGCGTGGGTCCTGAGGCTGCTGTACCTCCTTCCAGATGGTTGAGGGGTGATAACAGTCCCTGAAACTGGTGGTGTGGGTTCTGAGGCTTCTGTACCACCTTCCTGATGGTTGAGGTGTAATAACTGTCCCTGAACCTGGTGGTGTAGGTCCTGAGGCTCCTGGACCTCCTTCCCGATGGCTGAGGGGTAATAACTGTCCCTGAACCTGGTGGTGTGGGTCCTGAGGCTCCTGTACATCCTTCCTGATGGTTGAGGGGTGATAACTATCCCTGAACCTGGTGGTGTGGTTCCTGAGGCTCCTGTACCTCCTTCCTAATGGTCGAGGGGTAATTACTGTCCCTGAACTTGGTGGTGTTGGTCCTGAGGCTCCTGTACCTCCTTCCAGATGGTTGAGGGGTAATAACTGTCCCTGAACCTGGTGGTGTGGGTCCACAGGCTCCCGTACATCCTTCTTGATGATTGAGGGGTAATAACTGTCCCTGAAACTGGTGGTGTGAGTCCTGAGGCTCCTGTACCTCCTTCCTGATGGTTGAGGGATGATAACTGTCCCTGAACCTGGTGGTGTGTGTCCTGAGGCTCCTGTACATCGTTCCTGATGGTTGAGTGGTGATAACTGTTCCTGAACCTGCTGGTGTGGGTCCTGAGGCTACTATACCTCCTTCCTGATGGTTGAGGGGTGATAACTGTCCCTGAACCTAGTGGTGTGGGTCCTGAGGCTTCTGTACCTCCTTCCTTATGGTTGAGGGGTAATAACTGTCCCTGACTCTGGTGGTGTGAGTCCCGAGGCTCCTGTACCTCCTTCGAGATGGTTGAGGGGTAATAGCTGTCCCTGAACCTGCTGATGCGGGTCCACAGGCTCCAGTACATCCTTCTTGATGGTTGAGGGGTAATAACTGTCCCTGAACCTGGTGGTGTGAGTCCTGAGGCTCCTGTACCTACTGCCTGATGGTTGAGGGGTGATAATAGTCCCTGACACTGGGGGTGTGGCTCCTGAGGCTCCTGTACCTCCTTCCTGATGGGTGATGGGTAATAACTGTCCCTGGACCTGGTGGTGTGGGTCCTGAGGCTCCTGTATCTCCTTCCTGATTGTTGAGAGGTAATAACCGTCCCTGAAACTGGTGCTGTGGGTCCTGAGGCTCCTATACCTCCTTCCTGATGGTTGAGGGGTAATAACTGTCCCTGAGCCTGGTGGTGTGGATCCTGAGGCTCCTGTACCACCTTCCTTATGGTCGAGGGGTAATTACTGTCCCTGAAATTGGTGGTGCTGGTCCTGAGGCTCCCGTACCTCCTTCCAGATGGTTGAGGGGAGATAACTGTCCCTGAAACCGGTGGTGTGGGTCCTGAGGCTCCTGTACCTCCTTCCTGATGGTTGACGGGTAATAACTGTCCCTGAACCTGGTGGTGTGGGTCCTGAGGCTGCTGTACCTCCTTCCAGATGGTTGAGGGGTGATAACAGTCCCTGAAACTGGTGGTGTGGGTTCTGAGGCTTCTGTACCACCTTCCTGATGGTTGAGGTGTAATAACTGTCCCTGAACCTGGTGGTGTAGGTCCTGAGGCTCCTGGACCTCCTTCCCGATGGCTGAGGGGTAATAACTGTCCCTGAACCTGGTGGTGTGGGTCCTGAGGCTCCTGTACATCCTTCCTGATGGTTGAGGGGTAATAGCTGTCCCTGAACCTGGTGATGCGGGTCCAGAGGCTCCCGTACATCCTTCCCGATGGTTGAGGGGTAATAACTGTCCCTGAACCTGGTGGTGTGGGTCCTGAGGCTCCTGTATCTCCTTCCTGATTGTTGAGAGGTAATAACCGTCCCTGAAACTGGTGCTGTGGGTCCTGAGGCTCCTATACCTCCTTCCTGATGGTTGAGGGGTAATAACTGTCCCTGAACCTGGTGGTGTGGATCCTGAGGCTCCTGTACCACCTTCCTTATGGTCGAGGTGTAATTACTGTCCCTGAAATTGGTGGTGCTGGTCCTGAGGCTCCCGTACCTCCTTCCAGATGGTTGAGGGGAGATAACTGTCCCTGAAACTGGTGGTGTGGGTCCTGAGACTTCTATAGATCCTTCCAGATGGTTGAGTGGTGATAACTGTCCCTGAAACCGGTGGTGTGGGTCCTGAGGCTCCTGTACCTCCTTCCTGATGGTTGAGGGATGATAACTCTCCCTGAACCTGGTGGTGTGGGTCCGGAGGCTCCTGTACCTCCTTCCTGATGGTTGAGCGGTGATAACTGCCCTGAACCTGGTGGTGTGGATCCTGATGCTCCTGTACCTCCTTCCTGATGGTTGAGGGGTGATAACTGTCCCTGAACCTGGTGGTGTGTGTCCTGAGGCTCCTGTACCTCCTTCCTGATGGTTGAGGGATGATAACTGTCCCTGAACCTGGTGGTGTGGGTCCGGTGGCTCCTGTACCTCCTTCCTGATGGTTGAGGGGTGATAACAGTCCCTGAACCTGGTGGTGTGGGTCCTGAGGCTCCTGTACCTCCTTCCTAATGGTTGAGGGATGATAACTGTCCCTGAACCTGGTGGTGTGGGTCCTGAGGCTCCTGTACCTCCTTCCTGATGGTTGAGGGGTGATAACTGTCCCTGAACCTGGTGGTGTGGATCCTGAGGCTCCTGTACCTCCTTCCTGATGGTTGAGGGGTGATAACTGTTCCTGAACCTGCTGGTGTGGGTCCTGGGGTTACTATACCTCCTTCCTGATGGTTGAGGGGTGATAACTGTCCCTGAACCTGGTGGTGTGGGTCCTGAGGCTCCTGTACCTCCTTCCTGATGGTTGAGGGGTGATAACTGTCCCTGAACCTGGTGGTGTGGGTCCTGAGGCTCCTGTACCTCCTTCCTGATGGTTGAGGGATGATAACTGTCCCTGAACCTGGTGGTGTGGGTCCGGTGGCTCCTGTACCTCCTTCCTGATGGTTGAGGGGTGATAACAGTCCCTGAACCTGGTGGTGTGGGTCCTGAGGCTCCTGTACCTCCTTCCTAATGGTTGAGGGATGATAACTGTCCCTGAACCTGGTGGTGTGGGTCCTGAGGCTCCTGTACCTCCTTCCTGATGGTTGAGGGGTGATAACTGTCCCTGAACCTGGTGGTGTGGATCCTGAGGCTCCTGTACCTCCTTCCTGATGGTTGAGGGGTGATAACTGTCCCTGAACCTAGTGGTGTGGGTCCTGAGGCTTCTGTACCTCCTTCCTTATGGTTGAGGGGTAATAACTGTACCTGCCTCTGGTGGTGTGGGTCCCGAGGCTCCTATACCTCCTTCCAGATGGTTGGGGGGTAATAACTGTCCCTGAACCTGGTGGTGTGGGTCCTGAGGCTCCTGTACATCCTTCCTGATGGTTGAGAGGTAATAGCTGTCCCTGAACCTGGTGGTGTGAGTCCTGAGGCTCCTGTACCTGCTTCCTGATGGTTGAGGGGTGATAATAGTCCCTGAACCTGGTGGTGTTGGTTCTGAGGCTCCTGTACCACCGTCCTGATGGTTGTGGGGTAATAACTGTCCCTGAACCTGGTGGTGTGGCTCCTGAGGCTCCTGTACCTCCTTCCTGATGGTTGAGGGATGATAACTCTCCCTGAACCTGGTGGTGTGGGTCCGGAGGCTCCTGTACCTCCTTCCTGATGGTTGAGCGGTGATAACTGCCCTGAACCTGGTGGTGTGGATCCTGAGGCTCCTGTACCTCCTTCCTGATGGTTGAGGGGTGATAATTGTCCCTGAACCTGGTGGTGTGGTTCCTGAGGCTCCTGTACCTCCTTCCTAATGGTCGAGAGGTAATTACTGTCCCTGAACCTGGTGGTGTTGGTCCTGAGGCTCCTGTACCTCCTTCCAGATGGTTGAGGGGTAATAACTGTCCCTGAACCTGGTGGTGTGGGTCCTGAGGCTCCTGTACATCGTTCCTGATGGTTGAGGGGTAATAACTGTCCCTGAAACTGGTGGTGTGAGTCCTGAGGCTCCTGTACCTGCTTCCTGATGGTTGAGTTGTGATAACTGTTCCTGAACCTGCTGGTGTGGGTCCTGAGGCTACTATACCTCCTTCCTGATGGTTGCGGGGTGATAACTGTCCCTGAACCTGGTGGTGTGGGTCCTGAGGCTTCTGTACCTCCTTCCTTATGGTTGAGGGGTAATAACTGTCCCTGACTCTGGTGGTGTGGGTCCTGAGGCTCCTGTACAACCTTCCTGATGGTTGAGGGGTAATAGCTGTCCCTGAACCTGGTGGTGTGGGTCCTGAGGCTTCTGTACCTCCTTCCTTATGGTTGAGGGGTAATAACTGTCCCTGAACCCGGTGGTGTGGGACCCAAGGCTCCTGTACCTCCTTCCGGATGGTTGAGGGGTAATAACTGTCCCTGAACCTGGTGTTGTGGGTCCTGAGGCTCCAGTACATCTTTCCTGATGGTTGAGGGGTAATAGCTGACCCTGAATGTGGTGATGCGGGTCCAGAGCCTCCCGTACATCCTTCTTGATTGTTGAGGGGTAATAACTGTCCCTGAACCTGGTGGTGTGAGTCCTGAGGCTCCTGTACCTTTTTCCTGATGGTTGAGGGGTGATAATAGTCCCTGAACCTGGTGGTGTGGGTCGGGAGGCTCCTGTACCTCCTTCCTGATGGGTGATGGGTAATAACTGTCCATGAACCTGGTGGTGCTGAGGCTCCTGTACCTCCTTCCTGATGGTTGAGGGGTAATAACTGTCCCTGAACCTGGTGGTGTGAGTCCTGAGGCTCCTGTACCTACTGCCTGATGGTTCAGGGGTGATAATAGTCCCTGACACTGGGGGTGTGCCTCCTGAGGCTCCTGTACCTCCTTCCTGATGGGTGATGGGTAATAACTGTCCCTGAACCTGGTGGTGTGGGTCCTGAGGCTCCTGTACCTCCTTCCTAATGGTTGAGGGATGATAACTGTCCCTGAACCTGGTGGTGTGGGTCCTGAGGCTCCTGTACCTCCTTCCTGATGGTTGAGGGGTGATAACTGTCCCTGAACCTGGTGGTGTGGATCCTGAGGCTCCTGTACCTCCTTCCTGATGGTTGAGGGGTGATAACTGTCCCTGAACCTAGTGGTGTGGGTCCTGAGGCTTCTGTACCTCCTTCCTTATGGTTGAGGGGTAATAACTGTCCCTGACTCTGGTGGTGTGGGTCCCGAGGCTCCTGTACCTCCTTCGAGATGGTTGAGGGGTAATAGCTGTCCCTGAACCTGCTGATGCGGGTCCACAGGCTCCAGTACATCCTTCTTGATGGTTGAGGGGTAATAACTGTCCCTGAACCTGGTGGTGTGAGTCCTGAGGCTCCTGTACCTACTGCCTGATGGTTCAGGGGTGATAATAGTCCCTGACACTGGGGGTGTGCCTCCTGAGGCTCCTGTACCTCCTTCCTGATGGGTGATGGGTAATAACTGTCCCTGAACCTGGTGGTGTGGGTCCTGAGGCTCCTGTATCTCCTTCCTGATTGTTGAGAGGTAATAACCGTCCCTGAAACTGGTGCTGTGGGTCCTGAGGCTCCTATACCTCCTTCCTGATGGTTGAGGGGTAATAACTGTCCCTGAGCCTGGTGGTGTGGATCCTGAGGCTCCTGTACCACCTTCCTTATGGTCGAGGGGTAATTACTGTCCCTGAAATTGGTGGTGCTGGTCCTGAGGCTCCCGTACCTCCTTCCAGATGGTTGAGGGGAGATAACTGTCCCTGAAACCGGTGTTGTTGGTCCTGAGGCTCCTGTACCTCCTTCCTGATGGTTGAGGGGTAATAACTGTCCCTGAACCTGGTGGTGTGGGCCCTGAGGCTGCTGTACCTCCTTCCAGATGGTTGAGGGGTGATAACAGTCCCTGAAACTGGTGGTGTGGGTTCTGAGGCTTCTGTACCACCTTCCTGATGGTTGAGGGATAGTAACTGTCCCTGAACATGGTGGTGTGGGTACTGAGGCTCCTGTACCTTCTTCCTGATGGTTCATGGGTAATAACTGTCACTGAACCTGGTGGTGTGGGTCCTGAGGCTCCAGTACCTCCATCCGGATGGTTGAGGGGTAATAACTATCACTGAACCTGGTGGTGTGGGTTCTGAGGCTCCTGTACCTCCTTCCTGATGATTGATGGGTCATAACTATTCCTGAACCTGGCGGTGTGGGTTTTGAGGCCGCAGTACATCCTTTCTGATGGTTGAGGGGTAATAACTGTTCCTGAGCCTGGTGGTGTGGGTCCTGAGGCTCCTGGACCTCCTTCCCGATGGCTGAGGGGTAATAACTGTCCCTGAACCTGGTGGTGTGTGTCCTGAGGCTCCTGTACATCCTTCCTGATGGTTGAGGGGTAATAGCTGTCCCTGAACCTGGTGATGCGGGTCCAGAGGCTCCCGTACATCCTTCCCGATGGTTGAGGGGTAATAACTGTCCCTGAACCTGCTGGTGTGGGTCCTGAGGCTCCTGTATCTCCTTCCTGATTGTTGAGAGGTAATAACCGTCCCTGAAACTGGTGCTGTGGGTCCTGAGACTTCTATAGATCCTTCCTGATGGTTGAGTGGTGATAACTGTCCCTGAAACCGGTGGTGTGGGTCCTGAGGCTCCTGTACCTCCTTCCTGATGGTTGAGGGGTAATAACTGTCCCTGAACCTGGTGGTGTGGGTCCTGAGGCTGCTGTACCTTCTTCCAGATGGTTGAGGGGTGATAACAGTCCCTGAAACTGGTGGTGTGGGTCCTGAGGCTCCTGTACCACCTTCCTGATGGTTGAGGGGTAATAACTGTCCCTGAACCTGGTGGTGTAGGTCCTGAGGCTCCTGGACCTCCTTCCCGATGGCTGAGGGGTAATAACTGTCCCTGAACCTGGTGGTGTGGGTCCTGAGGCTCCTGTACATCCTTCCTGATGGTTGAGGGGTAATAGCTGTCCCTGAACCTGGTGATGCGGGTCCAGAGGCTCCTGTACCTCCTTCCTGATGGGTGATGGGTAATAACTGTCCCTGAACCTGGTGTTGTGGGTCCTGAGGCTCCTGTACCTCCTTCCTGATTGTTGAGAGGTAATAACTGTCCCTGAAACTGGTGCTGTGGGTCCAGAGGCTCCTATACCACCTTCCTTATGGTCGAGGGGTAATTACTGTCCCTGAAACTGGTGGTGTGGGTCCTGAGGCTCCTGTACATCCTTCCTGATGGTTGAGGGATAGTAACTGTCCCTGAACATGGTGGTGTGGGTACTGAGGCTCCTGTACCTCCTTCCTGATGGTTCATGGGTAATAACTGTCCCTGAAACTGGTGGAGTGGGTCCTGAGTCTCCTGTACATCCTTCCCCATGGCTGAGGGGTAATAACTGTTCCTGAACCGGGTGGTGTTGTTCCTGAGGCTCCTGTACCTCCTTCCTGATTGTTGAGGGGTGATAACTGTCCCTGAACCTCGTGTTGTGGGTTCTGAGGCTCCTGTAGATATTTCCAAATGGTTGAGGGTTGATAAATGTCCCTGAAACTGGTGGTGTGGGTTCTGAGGCTCCTGTACCTCCATAGTGATGGTTGTGGGGTAATAACTGTCACTGAACCTGGTGGTGTGGGTCCTGAGGCTCCATTACCTCCATCCGGATGGTTGAGGGGTAATAACTATCACTGAACCTGGTGGTGTGGGTTCTGAGGCTCCTGTACCTCCTTCCTGATGATTGATGGGTCATAACTATTCCTGAACCTGGCGGTGTGGGTTTTGAGGCCGCTGTACATCCTTTCTGATGGTTGAGGGGTAATAACTGTTCCTGAGCCTGGTGGTGTGGGTCCTGAGGCTCCTGGACCTACTCCCCGATGGCTGAGAGGTAATACCTGTACCTGAACCGGGTGGTGTTGGTCCTGAGGTTCCTGTACCTCCATCCTGACGGTTGAGTGGTGATGACAGTTCCTGAACCTGGTGGTGTGGGTCCTGAGGCTCCTGTACCTCCTTCCCGATGGCTGAGGGGTAATAACTGTTCCTGAACCTGGTGGTGTGGGTCCTGAGGCTCCTGTACCTCCTTCTTGATGGTTGAGCGATAGTTACTGTCCCTGAACCGGGTGGTGTGGGTCCTGAGGCTCCAGTAACTCCATCCTGATGGTTGAGAGGTAATATCAGTTCCTGAACCTGGTGGTGTGGGTCCTGAGGCTCATGTACCTCCTTCCTGATGGTTGATGGGTAATAACTGTCCCTGAACCTGGTGGTGTGGATCCTGAGGCTCCTGACCTCCTTCCCAATGGCTGAGGCGTAATAACTGTTCCTGAACCGGGTGGTGTGTGTCCTGAGGCTCCTGTACCTCCTTCCTGATGTTTGAGGGGTATGAACTGTCACTGAACCTGGTGGTGTGGGTCCTAAGGCTCCTGTACCACCTTCCTGATGGTTGATGGGTAAAAACTGTCCCTGAAGCTGGTGGTGTGGGTCCTGAGGCTGCTGTACCTCCTTCCTGATGGTCGAGTGTTAATTACTGTCCCTGAACCTGGTAGTGTTGGTCCTGAGGCTCCAGTACCTCCATCCGGATGGTTGAGGGGTAATAACTATCACTGAACCTGGTGGTGTGGGTTCTGAAGCCCCTGTACCTCCTTCCTGATGATTGATGGGTCATAACTATTCCTGAACCTGGCGGTGTGGGTTTTGAGGCCGCTGTACATCCTTTCTGATGGTTGAGGGGTAATAACTGTTCCTGAGCCTGGTGGTGTGGGTCCTGAGGCTCCTGGACCTACTCCCCGATGGCTAAGAGGTAATACCTGTACCTGAACCGGGTGGTGTTGGTCCTGAGGTTCCTGTACCTCCTTCCTGACGGTTGAGTGGTGATGACAGTTCCTGAACCTGTTGGTGTGGGTCCTGAGGCTCCTGTACCTCCTTCCCGATGGCTGAGGGGTAATAACTGTTCCTGAACCGGGTGGTGTTGTTCCTGAGGCTCCTGTACCTCCTTCCTGATTGTTGAGGGGTGATAACTGTCCCTGAACCTCGTGTTGTGGGTTCTGAGGCTCCTGTAGATATTTCCAAATGGTTGAGGGTTGATAAATGTCCCTGAAACTGGTGGTGTGGGTTCTGAGGCTCCTGTACCTCCATAGTGATGGTTGAGGGGTAATAACTGTCACTGAACCTGGTGGTGTGGGTCCTGTGGCTCCAGTACCTCCTTCCGGATGGTTGAGGGGTGATGACTGTTCCTGAGCCTGGTGGTGTGGGTCCCGAGGCTCCTGGACCTCCTTCCCGATGGCTGAGGGGTAATAACTGTTCCTGAACCTGGTGGTGTGGGTCCTGAGGCTCCTGTACCTCCTTCCTGATGGTCGAGGGATAGTAACTGTCCCTGAACCTGGTGGTATGGATCCTAAGGCTCCTGTACCTCCTTCCTGATGGTTGATGGGTAATAACTGTCCCTGAACCTGGTGGTGTGGGTCCTGAGGCTCCTGTACCACATTCCCCATGGGTAAGGGATAGTAGCTGTCTCTGAACCTGCTGGTGTGGGTCCTGAGGCTCCTGTATCTCCTTCCTGATTGTTGAGAGGTAATAACCGTCCCTGAAACTGGTGCTGTGGGTCCTGAGGCTCCTATACCTCCTTCCTGATGGTTGAGGGGTAATAACTGTCCCTGAACCTGGTGGTGTGGATCCTGAGGCTCCTGTACCACCTTCCTTATGGTCGAGGGGTAATTACTGTCCCTGAAATTGGTGGTGCTGGTCCTGAGGCTCCCGTACCTCCTTCCAGATGGTTGAGGGGAGATAACTGTCCCTGAACCTGGTGGTGTGGGTCCTGAGACTTCTATAGATCCTTCCTGATGGTTGAGTGGTGATAACTGTCCCTGAAACCGGTGGTGTGGGTCCTGAGGCTCCTGTACCTCCTTCCTGATGGTTGAGGGGTAATAACTGTCCCTGAACCTGGTGGTGTGGGTCCTGAGGCTGCTGTACCTTCTTCCAGATGGTTGAGGGGTGATAACAGTCCCTGAAACTGGTGGTGTGGGTCCTGAGGCTCCTGTACCACCTTCCTGATGGTTGAGGGGTAATAACTGTCCCTGAACCTGGTGGTGTAGGTCCTGAGGCTCCTGGACCTCCTTCCCGATGGCTGAGGGGTAATAACTGTCCCTGAACCTGGTAGTGTGGGTCCTGAGGCTCCTGTACATCCTTCCTGATGGTTGAGGGGTAATAGCTGTCCCTGAACCTGGTGATGCGGGTCCAGAGGCTCCTGTACCTCCTTCCTGATGGGTGATGGGTAATAACTGTCCCTGAACCTGGTGTTGTGGGTCCTGAGGCTCCTGTACCTCCTTCCTGATTGTTGAGAGGTAATAACTGTCCCTGAAACTGGTGCTGTGGGTCCAGAGGCTCCTATACCACCTTCCTTATGGTCGAGGGGTAATTACTGTCCCTGAAACTGGTGGTGTGGGTCCTGAGGCTCCTGTACATCCTTCCTGATGGTTGAGGGATAGTAACTGTCCCTGAACATGGTGGTGTGGGTACTGAGGCTCCTGTACCTCCTTCCTGATGGTTCATGGGTAATAACTGTCCCTGAAACTGGTGGTGTGAGTCCTGAGGCTCCTGTACCTGCTTCCTGATGGTTGAGTGGTGATAACTGTTCCTGAACCTGCTGGTGTGGGTCCTGAGGCTACTATACCTCCTTCCTGATGGTTGAGGGGTGATGACTGTCCCTGAACCTAGTGGTGTGGGTCCTGAGGCTTCTGTACCTCCTTCCTTATGGTTGAGGGGTAATAACTGTCCCTGACTCTGGTGGTGTGGGTCCTGAGACTTCTATAGATCCTTCCAGATGGTTGAGTGGTGATAACTGTCCCTGAAACCGGTGGTGTGGGTCCTGAGGCTCCTGTACCTCCTTCCTGATGGTTGAGGGGTAATAACTGTCCCTGAACCTGGTGGTGTGGGTCCTGAGGCTGCTGTACCTTCTTCCAGATGGTTGAGGGGTGATAACAGTCCCTGAAACTGGTGGTGTGGGTCCTGAGGCTCCTGTACCACCTTCCTGATGGTTGAGGGGTAATAACTGTCCCTGAACCTGGTGGTGTAGGTCCTGAGGCTCCTGGACTTCCTTCCCGATGGCTGAGGGGTAATAACTGTCCCTGAACCTGGTGGTGTGGGTCCTGAGGCTCCTGTACATCCTTCCTGATGGTTGAGGGGTAATAGCTGTCCCTGAACCGGGTGATGCGGGTCCAGAGGCTCCTGTACCTCCTTCCTGATGGGTGATGGGTAATAACTGTCCCTGAACCTGGTGTTGTGGGTCCTGAGGCTCCTGTACCTCCTTCCTGATTGTTGAGAGGTAATAACTGTCCCTGAAACTGGTGCTGTGGGTCCAGAGGCTCCTATACCACCTTCCTTATGGTCGAGGGGTAATTACTGTCCCTGAAACTGGTGGTGTGGGTCCTGAGGCTCCTGTACATCCATCCGGATGGTTGAGGGGTAATAACTATCACTGAACCTGGTGGTGTGGGTTCTGAGGCTCCTGTACCTCCTTCCTGATGATTGATGGGTCATAACTATTCCTGAACCTGGCGGTGTGGGTTTTGAGGCCGCTGTACATCCTTTCTGATGGTTGAGGGGTAATAACTGTTCCTGAGCCTGGTGGTGTGGGTCCTGAGGCTCCTGGACCTACTCCCCGATGGCTGAGAGGTAATACCTGTACCTGAACCGGGTGGTGTTGGTCCTGAGGTTCCTGTACCTCCATCCTGACGGTTGAGTGGTGATGACAGTTCCTGAACCTGGTGGTGTGGGTCCTGAGGCTCCTGTACCTCCTTCCCGATGGCTGAGGGGTAATAACTGTTCCTGAACCTGGTGGTGTGGGTCCTGAGGCTCCTGTACCTCCTTCTTGATGGTTGAGCGATAGTTACTGTCCCTGAACCGGGTGGTGTGGGTCCTGAGGCTCCAGTAACTCCATCCTGATGGTTGAGAGGTAATATCAGTTCCTGAACCTGGTGGTGTGGGTCCTGAGGCTCATGTACCTCCTTCCTGATGGTTGATGGGTAATAACTGTCCCTGAACCTGGTGGTGTGGATCCTGAGGCTCCTGACCTCCTTCCCAATGGCTGAGGCGTAATAACTGTTCCTGAACCGGGTGGTGTGTGTCCTGAGGCTCCTGTACCTCCTTCCTGATGTTTGAGGGGTATGAACTGTCACTGAACCTGGTGGTGTGGGTCCTAAGGCTCCTGTACCACCTTCCTGATGGTTGATGGGTAAAAACTGTCCCTGAAGCTGGTGGTGTGGGTCCTGAGGCTGCTGTACCTCCTTCCTGATGGTCGAGTGTTAATTACTGTCCCTGAACCTGGTAGTGTTGGTCCTGAGGCTCCAGTACCTCCATCCGGATGGTTGAGGGGTAATAACTATCACTGAACCTGGTGGTGTGGGTTCTGAAGCCCCTGTACCTCCTTCCTGATGATTGATGGGTCATAACTATTCCTGAACCTGGCGGTGTGGGTTTTGAGGCCGCTGTACATCCTTTCTGATGGTTGAGGGGTAATAACTGTTCCTGAGCCTGGTGGTGTGGGTCCTGAGGCTCCTGGACCTACTCCCCGATGGCTAAGAGGTAATACCTGTACCTGAACCGGGTGGTGTTGGTCCTGAGGTTCCTGTACCTCCTTCCTGACGGTTGAGTGGTGATGACAGTTCCTGAACCTGTTGGTGTGGGTCCTGAGGCTCCTGTACCTCCTTCCCGATGGCTGAGGGGTAATAACTGTTCCTGAACCCGGTGGTGTTGTTCCTGAGGCTCCTGTACCTCCTTCCTGATTGTTGAGGGGTGATAACTGTCCCTGAACCTCGTGTTGTGGGTTCTGAGGCTCCTGTAGATATTTCCAAATGGTTGAGGGTTGATAAATGTCCCTGAAACTGGTGGTGTGGGTTCTGAGGCTCCTGTACCTCCATAGTGATGGTTGAGGGGTAATAACTGTCACTGAACCTGGTGGTGTGGGTCCTGTGGCTCCAGTACCTCCTTCCGGATGGTTGAGGGGTGATGACTGTTCCTGAGCCTGGTGGTGTGGGTCCCGAGGCTCCTGGACCTCCTTCCCGATGGCTGAGGGGTAATAACTGTTCCTGAACCTGGTGGTGTGGGTCCTGAGGCTCCTGTACCTCCTTCCTGATGGTCGAGGGATAGTAACTGTCCCTGAACCTGGTGGTATGGATCCTAAGGCTCCTGTACCTCCTTCCTGATGGTTGATGGGTAATAACTGTCCCTGAACCTGGTGGTGTGGGTCCTGAGGCTCCTGTACCACATTCCCCATGGGTAAGGGATAGTAGCTGTCTCTGAACCTGCTGGTGTGGGTCCTGAGGCTCCTGTATCTCCTTCCTGATTGTTGAGAGGTAATAACCGTCCCTGAAACTGGTGCTGTGGGTCCTGAGGCTCCTATACCTCCTTCCTGATGGTTGAGGGGTAATAACTGTCCCTGAACCTGGTGGTGTGGATCCTGAGGCTCCTGTACCACCTTCCTTATGGTCGAGGGGTAATTACTGTCCCTGAAATTGGTGGTGCTGGTCCTGAGGCTCCCGTACCTCCTTCCAGATGGTTGAGGGGAGATAACTGTCCCTGAACCTGGTGGTGTGGGTCCTGAGACTTCTATAGATCCTTCCTGATGGTTGAGTGGTGATAACTGTCCCTGAAACCGGTGGTGTGGGTCCTGAGGCTCCTGTACCTCCTTCCTGATGGTTGAGGGGTAATAACTGTCCCTGAACCTGGTGGTGTGGGTCCTGAGGCTGCTGTACCTTCTTCCAGATGGTTGAGGGGTGATAACAGTCCCTGAAACTGGTGGTGTGGGTCCTGAGGCTCCTGTACCACCTTCCTGATGGTTGAGGGGTAATAACTGTCCCTGAACCTGGTGGTGTAGGTCCTGAGGCTCCTGGACCTCCTTCCCGATGGCTGAGGGGTAATAACTGTCCCTGAACCTGGTAGTGTGGGTCCTGAGGCTCCTGTACATCCTTCCTGATGGTTGAGGGGTAATAGCTGTCCCTGAACCTGGTGATGCGGGTCCAGAGGCTCCTGTACCTCCTTCCTGATGGGTGATGGGTAATAACTGTCCCTGAACCTGGTGTTGTGGGTCCTGAGGCTCCTGTACCTCCTTCCTGATTGTTGAGAGGTAATAACTGTCCCTGAAACTGGTGCTGTGGGTCCAGAGGCTCCTATACCACCTTCCTTATGGTCGAGGGGTAATTACTGTCCCTGAAACTGGTGGTGTGGGTCCTGAGGCTCCTGTACATCCTTCCTGATGGTTGAGGGATAGTAACTGTCCCTGAACATGGTGGTGTGGGTCCTGAGGCTCCTGTACCTCCTTCCTGATGGTTCATGGGTAATAACTGTCCCTGAAACTGGTGGTGTGAGTCCTGAGGCTCCTGTACCTGCTTCCTGATGGTTGAGTGGTGATAACTGTTCCTGAACCTGCTGGTGTGGGTCCTGAGGCTACTATACCTCCTTCCTGATGGTTGAGGGGTGATGACTGTCCCTGAACCTAGTGGTGTGGGTCCTGAGGCTTCTGTACCTCCTTCCTTATGGTTGAGGGGTAATAACTGTCCCTGACTCTGGTGGTGTGGGTCCTGAGACTTCTATAGATCCTTCCAGATGGTTGAGTGGTGATAACTGTCCCTGAAACCGGTGGTGTGGGTCCTGAGGCTCCTGTACCTCCTTCCTGATGGTTGAGGGGTAATAACTGTCCCTGAACCTGGTGGTGTGGGTCCTGAGGCTGCTGTACCTTCTTCCAGATGGTTGAGGGGTGATAACAGTCCCTGAAACTGGTGGTGTGGGTCCTGAGGCTCCTGTACCACCTTCCTGATGGTTGAGGGGTAATAACTGTCCCTGAACCTGGTGGTGTAGGTCCTGAGGCTCCTGGACTTCCTTCCCGATGGCTGAGGGGTAATAACTGTCCCTGAACCTGGTGGTGTGGGTCCTGAGGCTCCTGTACATCCTTCCTGATGGTTGAGGGGTAATAGCTGTCCCTGAACCGGGTGATGCGGGTCCAGAGGCTCCTGTACCTCCTTCCTGATGGGTGATGGGTAATAACTGTCCCTGAACCTGGTGTTGTGGGTCCTGAGGCTCCTGTACCTCCTTCCTGATTGTTGAGAGGTAATAACTGTCCCTGAAACTGGTGCTGTGGGTCCAGAGGCTCCTATACCACCTTCCTTATGGTCGAGGGGTAATTACTGTCCCTGAAACTGGTGGTGTGGGTCCTGAGGCTCCTGTACATCCTTCCTGATGGTTGAGGGATAGTAACTGTCCCTGAACATGGTGGTGTGGGTACTGAGGCTCCTGTACCTCCTTCCTGATGGTTCATGGGTAATAACTGTCCCTGAAACTGGTGGAGTGGGTCCTGAGGCTCCTGTACATCCTTCCCCATGGCTGAGGGGTAATAACTGTTCCTGAACCGGGTGGTGTTGTTCCTGAGGCTCCTGTACCTCCTTCCTGATTGTTGAGGGGTGATAACTGTCCCTGAACCTCGTGTTGTGGGTTCTGAGGCTCCTGTAGATATTTCCAAATGGTTGAGGGTTGAGAAATGTCCCTGAAACTGGTGGTGTGGGTTCTGAGGCTCCTGTACCTCCATAGTGATGGTTGAGGGGTAATAACTGTCACTGAACCTGGTGGTGTGGGTCCTGAGGCTCCAGTACCTCCATCCGGATGGTTGAGGGGTAATAACTATCACTGAACCTGGTGGTGTGGGTTCTGAGGCTCCTGTACCTCCTTCCTGATGATTGATGGGTCATAACTATTCCTGAACCTGGCGGTGTGGGTTTTGAGGCCGCTGTACATCCTTTCTGATGGTTGAGGGGTAATAACTGTTCCTGAGCCTGGTGGTGTGGGTCCTGAGGCTCCTGGACCTACTCCCCGATGGCTGAGAGGTAATACCTGTACCTGAACCGGGTGGTGTTGGTCCTGAGGTTCCTGTACCTCCATCCTGACGGTTGAGTGGTGATGACAGTTCCTGAACCTGGTGGTGTGGGTCCTGAGGCTCCTGTACCTCCTTCCCGATGGCTGAGGGGTAATAACTGTTCCTGAACCTGGTGGTGTGGGTCCTGAGGCTCCTGTACCTCCTTCTTGATGGTTGAGCGATAGTTACTGTCCCTGAACCGGGTGGTGTGGGTCCTGAGGCTCCAGTAACTCCATCCTGATGGTTGAGAGGTAATATCAGTTCCTGAACCTGGTGGTGTGGGTCCTGAGGCTCATGTACCTCCTTCCTGATGGTTGATGGGTAATAACTGTCCCTGAACCTGGTGGTGTGGATCCTGAGGCTCCTGACCTCCTTCCCAATGGCTGAGGCGTAATAACTGTTCCTGAACCGGGTGGTGTGTGTCCTGAGGCTCCTGTACCTCCTTCCTGATGTTTGAGGGGTATGAACTGTCACTGAACCTGGTGGTGTGGGTCCTAAGGCTCCTGTACCACCTTCCTGATGGTTGATGGGTAAAAACTGTCCCTGAAGCTGGTGGTGTGGCTCCTGAGGCTGCTGTACCTCCTTCCTGATGGTCGAGTGTTAATTACTGTCCCTGAACCTGGTAGTGTTGGTCCTGAGGCTCCAGTACCTCCATCCGGATGGTTGAGGGGTAATAACTATCACTGAACCTGGTGGTGTGGGTTCTGAAGCCCCTGTACCTCCTTCCTGATGATTGATGGGTCATAACTATTCCTGAACCTGGCGGTGTGGGTTTTGAGGCCGCTGTACATCCTTTCTGATGGTTGAGGGGTAATAACTGTTCCTGAGCCTGGTGGTGTGGGTCCTGAGGCTCCTGGACCTACTCCCCGATGGCTGAGAGGTAATACCTGTACCTGAACCGGGTGGTGTTGGTCCTGAGGTTCCTGTACCTCCTTCCTGACGGTTGAGTGGTGATGACAGTTCCTGAACCTGTTGGTGTGGGTCCTGAGGCTCCTGTACCTCCTTCCCGATGGCTGAGGGGTAATAACTGTTCCTGAACCGGGTGGTGTTGTTCCTGAGGCTCCTGTACCTCCTTCCTGATTGTTGAGGGGTGATAACTGTCCCTGAACCTCGTGTTGTGGGTTCTGAGGCTCCTGTAGATATTTCCAAATGGTTGAGGGTTGATAAATGTCCCTGAAACTGGTGGTGTGGGTTCTGAGGCTCCTGTACCTCCATAGTGATGGTTGAGGGGTAATAACTGTCACTGAACCTGGAGGTGTGGGTCCTGTGGCTCCAGTACCTCCTTCCGGATGGTTGAGGGGTGATGACTGTTCCTGAGCCTGGTGGTGTGGGTCCCGAGGCTCCTGGACCTCCTTCCCGATGGCTGAGGGGTAATAACTGTTCCTGAACCTGGTGGTGTGGGTCCTGAGGCTCCTGTACCTCCTTCCTGATGGTCGAGGGATAGTAACTGTCCCTGAACCTGGTGGTATGGATCCTAAGGCTCCTGTACCTCCTTCCTGATGGTTGATGGGTAATAACTGTCCCTGAACCTGGTGGTGTGGGTCCTGAGGCTCCTGTACCACATTCCCCATGGGTAAGGGATAGTAGCTGTCTCTGAACCTGGTGGTGTGGTTCCTGAGGCTCCTGTACCTCCTTCCTGATGGTCGAGTGGTTATTAATGTCCCTGAACCTGTTGGTGTTGGTCCTGAGGCTCTTGTACCTCCTTCCTTATGATTGAGGTGTGATAACTGTCCCTGAACCTGGTGGTGTGCGTCCTGAGGCTCCTGTAGATCCTTCCAGATGGTTGATGGGTGATATCTGTCCCTGGAAACGGTGGTGTGGGTCCTGAGGCTCTTGTACCTCCTTCCTTATGGTTGAGGTGTGATAACTGTCCCTGAACCTGGTGGTGTTGGTCCTGAGGCTCCTGTACCTCCTTCCTGATGGCTGAGGGGTAGTGACTGTCCCTGAACCTGGTGGTGTGGGTCCTGAGGCTCCTGTACCTCCTTCCTGATGATTGATGGGTAATAACTATTCCTGAACCTGGCGGTGTGGGTTTTGAGGCTCCTGTACCTCCTTCCTGATGGTTGAGGTGTGATAACAGTCCCTGAACCTGGTGGTGTAGGTCCTGAGGCTCCTGTAGATCCTTCCAGATGGTTGAGGGGTGATATCTGTCCCTGGAACCGGTGGTGTGGGTCCTGAGGCTCCTGTACCTCCTTCCTGATGATTGAGGGGTAGCATCAGTCCCTAAACCTGGTGTTGTGGGTCCTGAGGCTCCTGCACCTCGTTCCTAATGGTCGAGGGTAATAACTGTCACTGAACCTGGTGGTGTGGGTCCTGAGGCTCCTGTTCCTCCTTCCGGATGGTTGAGAGGTGGACTGTTCCTGAGCCTAATGGTGTGGGTCCTGAGGCTCCTGGACCTCTTCCCCGATGGTTGAGGGGGTATAACTGTTCCTCAACCAGGTGGTGAGGGTCCTGAGGCTCCTGAACCTCCTTCCTGATGGTTGAGAGGTGATGACTGTTCCTGAGCCTGGTGGTGTGGGTCCCGAGGCTCCTGTACCTCCTTCCGGATGGTCGAGGGGTGATAACTGTTCCTAAAGCTGGTGGTGTGGGTCCTGAGGCTCCTGTAACTCCTTCCTGATGGTTGATGGGTAAAAGCTGTCCCTGAACAGGGTGGTGTTGTTCCTGAGGCTCCTGTAGATCTTTCCAGATGGTTGAGCGGTGATGACAGTTCCTGAACCTGGTGGTGTGGGTCCTGAGGCTCCTGTACAACCTTCCTGATGGTTGAGGGATAATAGCTGTCCCTGAACCTGGTGATGCGGGTCCACAGGCTCCCGTACATCCTTCCTGATGGTTGAGTGGTGATAATAGTCCCTGACCCTGGTGGTGTGGGTCCTGAGGCTCCTATATCTCCTTCCTGATTGTTGACAGGTAATAACCGTCCCTGAAACTGGTGCTGTGGGTCCTGAGGCTCCTATACCACCTTCCTTATGGTCGAGGGGTAATTACTGTCCCTGAAACTGGTGGTGTGGGTCCTGAGGCTCCTGTACATCCTTCCTGATGGTTGAGGGATAGTAACTGTCCCTGAACATGGTGGTGTGGGTACTGAGGCTCCTGTACCTCCTTCCTGATGGTTCATGGGTAATAACTGTCCCTGAAACTGGTGGAGTGGGTCCTGAGGCTCCTGTACATCCTTCCCCATGGCTGAGGGGTAATAACTGTTCCTGAACCGGGTGGTGTTGTTCCTGAGGCTCCTGTACCTCCTTCCTGATTGTTGAGGGGTGATAACTGTCCCTGAACCTCGTGTTGTGGGTTCTGAGGCTCCTGTAGATATTTCCAAATGGTTGAGGGTTGAGAAATGTCCCTGAAACTGGTGGTGTGGGTTCTGAGGCTCCTGTACCTCCATAGTGATGGTTGAGGGGTAATAACTGTCACTGAACCTGGTGGTGTGGGTCCTGAGGCTCCAGTACCTCCATCCGGATGGTTGAGGGGTAATAACTATCACTGAACCTGGTGGTGTGGGTTCTGAGGCTCCTGTACCTCCTTCCTGATGATTGATGGGTCATAACTATTCCTGAACCTGGCGGTGTGGGTTTTGAGGCCGCTGTACATCCTTTCTGATGGTTGAGGGGTAATAACTGTTCCTGAGCCTGGTGGTGTGGGTCCTGAGGCTCCTGGACCTACTCCCCGATGGCTGAGAGGTAATACCTGTACCTGAACCGGGTGGTGTTGGTCCTGAGGTTCCTGTACCTCCATCCTGACGGTTGAGTGGTGATGACAGTTCCTGAACCTGGTGGTGTGGGTCCTGAGGCTCCTGTACCTCCTTCCCGATGGCTGAGGGGTAATAACTGTTCCTGAACCTGGTGGTGTGGGTCCTGAGGCTCCTGTACCTCCTTCTTGATGGTTGAGCGATAGTTACTGTCCCTGAACCGGGTGGTGTGGGTCCTGAGGCTCCAGTAACTCCATCCTGATGGTTGAGAGGTAATATCAGTTCCTGAACCTGGTGGTGTGGGTCCTGAGGCTCATGTACCTCCTTCCTGATGGTTGATGGGTAATAACTGTCCCTGAACCTGGTGGTGTGGATCCTGAGGCTCCTGACCTCCTTCCCAATGGCTGAGGCGTAATAACTGTTCCTGAACCGGGTGGTGTGTGTCCTGAGGCTCCTGTACCTCCTTCCTGATGTTTGAGGGGTATGAACTGTCACTGAACCTGGTGGTGTGGGTCCTAAGGCTCCTGTACCACCTTCCTGATGGTTGATGGGTAAAAACTGTCCCTGAAGCTGGTGGTGTGGCTCCTGAGGCTGCTGTACCTCCTTCCTGATGGTCGAGTGTTAATTACTGTCCCTGAACCTGGTAGTGTTGGTCCTGAGGCTCCAGTACCTCCATCCGGATGGTTGAGGGGTAATAACTATCACTGAACCTGGTGGTGTGGGTTCTGAAGCCCCTGTACCTCCTTCCTGATGATTGATGGGTCATAACTATTCCTGAACCTGGCGGTGTGGGTTTTGAGGCCGCTGTACATCCTTTCTGATGGTTGAGGGGTAATAACTGTTCCTGAGCCTGGTGGTGTGGGTCCTGAGGCTCCTGGACCTACTCCCCGATGGCTGAGAGGTAATACCTGTACCTGAACCGGGTGGTGTTGGTCCTGAGGTTCCTGTACCTCCTTCCTGACGGTTGAGTGGTGATGACAGTTCCTGAACCTGTTGGTGTGGGTCCTGAGGCTCCTGTACCTCCTTCCCGATGGCTGAGGGGTAATAACTGTTCCTGAACCGGGTGGTGTTGTTCCTGAGGCTCCTGTACCTCCTTCCTGATTGTTGAGGGGTGATAACTGTCCCTGAACCTCGTGTTGTGGGTTCTGAGGCTCCTGTAGATATTTCCAAATGGTTGAGGGTTGATAAATGTCCCTGAAACTGGTGGTGTGGGTTCTGAGGCTCCTGTACCTCCATAGTGATGGTTGAGGGGTAATAACTGTCACTGAACCTGGAGGTGTGGGTCCTGTGGCTCCAGTACCTCCTTCCGGATGGTTGAGGGGTGATGACTGTTCCTGAGCCTGGTGGTGTGGGTCCCGAGGCTCCTGGACCTCCTTCCCGATGGCTGAGGGGTAATAACTGTTCCTGAACCTGGTGGTGTGGGTCCTGAGGCTCCTGTACCTCCTTCCTGATGGTCGAGGGATAGTAACTGTCCCTGAACCTGGTGGTATGGATCCTAAGGCTCCTGTACCTCCTTCCTGATGGTTGATGGGTAATAACTGTCCCTGAACCTGGTGGTGTGGGTCCTGAGGCTCCTGTACCACATTCCCCATGGGTAAGGGATAGTAGCTGTCTCTGAACCTGGTGGTGTGGTTCCTGAGGCTCCTGTACCTCCTTCCTGATGGTCGAGTGGTTATTAATGTCCCTGAACCTGTTGGTGTTGGTCCTGAGGCTCTTGTACCTCCTTCCTTATGATTGAGGTGTGATAACTGTCCCTGAACCTGGTGGTGTGCGTCCTGAGGCTCCTGTAGATCCTTCCAGATGGTTGATGGGTGATATCTGTCCCTGGAAACGGTGGTGTGGGTCCTGAGGCTCTTGTACCTCCTTCCTTATGGTTGAGGTGTGATAACTGTCCCTGAACCTGGTGGTGTTGGTCCTGAGGCTCCTGTACCTCCTTCCTGATGGCTGAGGGGTAGTGACTGTCCCTGAACCTGGTGGTGTGGGTCCTGAGGCTCCTGTACCTCCTTCCTGATGATTGATGGGTAATAACTATTCCTGAACCTGGCGGTGTGGGTTTTGAGGCTCCTGTACCTCCTTCCTGATGGTTGAGGTGTGATAACAGTCCCTGAACCTGGTGGTGTAGGTCCTGAGGCTCCTGTAGATCCTTCCAGATGGTTGAGGGGTGATATCTGTCCCTGGAACCGGTGGTGTGGGTCCTGAGGCTCCTGTACCTCCTTCCTGATGATTGAGGGGTAGCATCAGTCCCTAAACCTGGTGTTGTGGGTCCTGAGGCTCCTGCACCTCGTTCCTAATGGTCGAGGGTAATAACTGTCACTGAACCTGGTGGTGTGGGTCCTGAGGCTCCTGTTCCTCCTTCCGGATGGTTGAGAGGTGGACTGTTCCTGAGCCTAATGGTGTGGGTCCTGAGGCTCCTGGACCTCTTCCCCGATGGTTGAGGGGGTATAACTGTTCCTCAACCAGGTGGTGAGGGTCCTGAGGCTCCTGAACCTCCTTCCTGATGGTTGAGAGGTGATGACTGTTCCTGAGCCTGGTGGTGTGGGTCCCGAGGCTCCTGTACCTCCTTCCGGATGGTCGAGGGGTGATAACTGTTCCTAAAGCTGGTGGTGTGGGTCCTGAGGCTCCTGTAACTCCTTCCTGATGGTTGATGGGTAAAAGCTGTCCCTGAACAGGGTGGTGTTGTTCCTGAGGCTCCTGTAGATCTTTCCAGATGGTTGAGCGGTGATGACAGTTCCTGAACCTGGTGGTGTGGGTCCTGAGGCTCCTGTACAACCTTCCTGATGGTTGAGGGATAATAGCTGTCCCTGAACCTGGTGATGCGGGTCCACAGGCTCCCGTACATCCTTCCTGATGGTTGAGTGGTGATAATAGTCCCTGACCCTGGTGGTGTGGGTCCTGAGGCTCCTATATCTCCTTCCTGATTGTTGACAGGTAATAACCGTCCCTGAAACTGGTGCTGTGGGTCCTGAGGCTCCTATACCTCCTTCCTGATGGTTGAGGGGTAATAACTGTCCCTGAACCTGGTGGTGTGGATCCTGAGGCTCCTGTACCACCTTCCTTATGGTCGAGGGGTAATTACTGTCCCTGAAATTGGTGGTAATGGTCCTGAGGCTCCCGTACCTCCTTCCCGATGGTTGAGGGGTAATAACTGTCCCTGAATCTGGTGGTGTGGGGGCCTGAGGCTCCTGTACCTCCTGCCTGATGGTTGAGGGGTAATAACTGTCCCTGAATCTGGTGGTGTGGGGGCCTGAGGCTCCTGTACCTCCTTCCTGATGGGTGATGGGTAATAACTGTCCCTGAACCTGCTGGTGTGGGTTCTGAGGCTCCTGTACCTCCTTCCCGATGGCTGAGGGGTAATAACTATTCCTGAACCTGGTGGTGTGGGTCCTGAGGCTCCTGTACCTCCTTCCTGATGGTTGAGCGATAGTAACTGTCCCTGAACCTGGTGGTGTGGGTCCTAAGGCTCCTGTACCTCCTTCCTGATGGTCGTGGGGTAATAACTGTCCCTGAAACTGGTGGTGTGGGTCCTGAGGCTCCAGTACCTCCATCCGGATGGTTTAGGGGTAATAACTATCACTGAACCTGGTGGTGTGGGTTCTGAGGCTCCTGTACCTCCTTCCTGATGATTGATGGGTCATAACTATTCCTGAACCTGGCGGTGTGGGTTTTGAGGCCGCTGTACATCCTTTCTGATGGTTGAGGGGTAATAACTGTTCCTGAGCCTGGTGGTGTGGGTCCTGAGGCTCCTGGACCTACTCCCCGATGGCTGAGAGGTAATACCTGTACCTGAACCGGGTGGTGTTGGTCCTGAGGTTCCTGTACCTCCATCCTGATGGTTGAGAGGTAATAACAGTTCCTGAACCTGGTGGTGTGGGTTCTGAGGCTCATGTACCTCCTTCCTGATGGTTGATGGGCAATAACTGTCCCTGAACCTGGTGGTGTGGATCCTGAGGCTCCTGACCTCCTTCCCAATGGCTGAGGCGTAATAACTGTTCCTGAACCGGGTGGTGTGTGTCCTGAGGCTCCTGTACCTCCTTCCTGATGTTTGAGGGGTATGAACTGTCACTGAACCTGGTGGTGTGTGTCCTAAGGCTCCTGTACCTCCTTCCTGATGGTTGATGGGTAATAACTGTCCCTGAAGCTGGTGGTGTGGGTCCTGAGGCTGCTGTACCTCCTTCCTGATGGTCGTGTTAATTACTGTCCCTGAACCTGGTAGTGTTGGTCCTGAGGCTCCTGTACCTCCTTCTTTATGGTTGAGAGGTGGACTGTTCCTGAGCCTAATGGGGTGGGTCCTGAGGCTCCTGGACCTCCTTCCTGATGGTTGAGAGGTGATGACTGTTCCTGAGCCTGGTGGTGTGGGTCCCGAGGCTCCTGTACCTCCTTCCCGATGGCTGAGGGGTAATAACTGTTCCTGAACCTGGTGGTGTGGGTCCTGAGGCTCCTGTACCTCCTTCTTGATGGTTGAGAGGTAATAACAGTTCCTGAACCTGGTGGTGTGGGTTCTGAGGCTCATGTACCTCCTTCCTGATGGTTGATGGGTAATAACTGTCCCTGAAGCTGGTGGTGTGGGTCCTGAGGCTGCTGTACCTCCTTCCTGATGGTCGAGTGTTAATTACTGTCCCTGAACCTGGTAGTGTTGGTCCTGAGGCTCCTGTACCTCCTTCCTTATGGTTGAGGTGTGATAACAGTCCCTGAACCTGGTGGTGTAGGTCCTGAGGCTCCTGTAGATCCTTCCAGATGGTTGAGGGGTGATATCTGTCCCTGGAACCGGTGCTGTGGGTCCTGAGGCTCCTGTACCTCCTTCCTGATGATTGAGGGGTAGCATCAGTCCCTAAACCTGGTGTTGTGGGTCCTGAGGCTCCTGCACCTCTTTCCTGATGGTCGAGGGTAATAACTGTCACTGAACCTGGTGGTGTGGGTCCTGAGGCTCCTGTTCCTCCTTCCGGATGGTTGAGAGGTGGACTGTTCCTGAGCCTAATGGTGTGGGTCCTGAGGCTCCTGGACCTCTTCCCCGAAGGTTGAGGGGGTATAACTGTTCTCAACCAGGTGGTGAGGGTCCTGAGGCTCCTGAACCTCCTTCCTGATGGTTGAGAGGTGATGACTGTTCCTGAGCCTGGTGGTGTGGGTCCCGAGGCTCCTGTACCTATTTCCGGATGGTAGAGGGGTGATAACTGTTCCTGAAGCTGGTGGGGTGGGTCCTGAGGCTCCTGTAACTCCTTCCTGATGGTTGATGGGTAAAAGCTGTCCCTGAACAGGGTGGTGTTGTTCCTGAGGCTCCTGTAGATCTTTCCAGATGGTTGAGGGGTGATGACTGTTCCTGAGTCTGCTGGTGTGGGTCCTGAGGCTCCTGGACCTCCTCCACGATGGCTGAGGGGTAATAACTGTTCCTGAAACAGGTGATCTGGTTCCTGAGGTTCCTGTACCTCCTTCCTGATGGTTGAGGGGTGCTAACAGTCCCTGAAGCTGGTGGTGTGGGTCCTGAGGCTGCTGTACCTCCTTCCTTATGGTCGAGTGTTAATTACTGTCCCTGAACCTGGTAGTGTTGGTCCTGAGTCTCCTGTACCTCCTTCCTTATGGTTGAGGTGTGATAACAGTCCCTGAACCTGGTGGTGTAGGTCCTGAGGCTCCTGTAGATCCTTCCTGATGTTTGAGGGGTATCAACTGTCACTGAACCTGGTGGTGTGGGTCCTAAGGCTCCTGTACCTCCTTCCTGATGGTTGATGGGTAATAACTGTCCCTGAAGCTGGTGGTGTGGGTCCTGAGGCTGCTGTACCTCCTTCCTGATGGTCGAGTGTTAATTACTGTCCCTGAACCTGGTAGTGTTGGTCCTGAGGCTCCTGTACCTCCTTCCTTATGGTTGAGGTGTGATAACAGTCCCTGAACCTGGTGGTGTAGGTCCTGAGGCTCCTGTAGATCCTTCCAGATGGTTGAGGGGTGATATCTGTCCCTGGAACCGGTGCTGTGGGTCCTGAGGCTCCTGTACCTCCTTCCTGATGATTGAGGGGTAGCATCAGTCCCTAAACCTGGTGTTGTGGGTTCTGAGGCTCCTGCACCTCTTTCCTGATGGTCGAGGGTAATAACTGTCACTGAACCTGGTGGTGTGGGTTCCGAGGCTCCTGTACCTCCTTCCTGATGGTTGAGGGGTAATAACTGTCCCTGAACCTGTTGTTGTGCTTCCTGAGGCTCCTGCACCTCCTTCGTGATGGTTGACGGGTGGTAACTGTCCCTGAACCTGCTGTTGTGGGTCCTGATGCTCCTGTAGATCTTTCCAGATGGTTGACGGGTAATAACTGTCACTGAACCTGGTGGTGTGGGTCCTGAGGTTCCTGTACATCCTTACGGATGGTGGAGGGGTAATAACTGTCCCTGAACCTGGTGGTGTGGATCCTGAGGCTCCTGACCTCCTTCCCAATGGCTGAGGCGTAATAACTGTTCCTGAACCAGGTGGTGTGGGTCCTGAGGCTCCTGTACCTCCTTCCTGATGGTTGAGGGGTGATAACCGTCCCTGAAACTGGTGGTGTGGGTTCTGAGGCTCCTGTATGTCCTTCCTGATGGTTGAGGGGTACTAACTGTCCCTGAAACTGGTGGTGTGGGTACTGAGGCTCCTGTACCTCCTTTCTGATGGTTGAGAGGTGATCACAGTCCCTGAAACTGGTGGTGTGGGTTCCGAGGCTCCTGTACCTCCTTCCTGATGGTTGAGGGGTAATAACTGTCCCTGAACCTGGTGTTGTGCTTCCTGAGGCTCCTGCACCTCCTTCCTGATGGTTGACGGGTGGTAACTGTCCCTGAACCTGGTGTTGTGGGTCCTGAGGGTCCTGTAGATCTTTACAGATGGTTGAAGGGTAATAACTGTCACTGAACCTGGTGGTGTGGATCTTGAGGCTCCTGTACCTCCTTACGGATGGTTGAGGGGTAATAACTGTCCCTGAATCTGGTGGTGTGGATCCTGAGGCTCCTGACCTCCTTCCCAATGGCTGAGGCGTAATAACTGTTCCTAACCAGGTGGTGCTGGTCCTGAGGCTCCTGTACCTCCTTCCTGATGATTGATGGGTAATAACTATTCCTGAACCTGGCGGTGTGTGTTTTGAGGCCGCTGTACCTCCTTTCTGATGGTTGAGGGGTAATAACTGTCCCTGAACCTGGTGTTGTGGGTCCTGAGGCTCCTGCACCTCCTTCCTGATGATTGATGGGTAATAACTATTCCTGAACCTGGCGGTGTGTGTTTTGAGGCCGCTGTACCTCCTTTCTGATGGTTGAGGGGTAATAACTGTCCCTGAACCTGGTGTTGTGGGTCCTGAGGCACCTGTACCTCCTTGCAGATGGTTGAGGGTTGATAACTGTCCCTGAAACTGTTGGTGTGGGTTCTGAGGCTCCTGTACCTCCATCCTGATGGTTGATGGGTAATAACTGTCCCTGAACCTGGTGGTGCGGATCCTGAGGCTCCTGACCTCCTTCCCAATGGCTGAGGCGTAATAACTGTCCCTGAACCTGGTGGTGTGGATCCTGAGGCTCCTGACCTCCTTCCCAATGGCTGAGGCGTAATAACTGTTCCTGAACCAGGTGGTGTGGGTCCTGAGGCTCCTGTACCTCCTTCCTGATGGTTGAGGGGTGATAACTGTCCCTGAAACTGGTGGTGTGGGTTCTGAGGTTCCTGTACGTCCTTCCTGATGGTTGAGGGGTACTAACTGTCCCTGAACCTGGTGTTGTGCTTCCTGAGGCTCCTGCACCTCCTTCCTGATGGTTGACGGGTGGTAACTGTCCCTGAACCTGTTGTGGGTCCTGAGGGTCCTGTAGATCTTTCCAGATGTTTGAAGGGTAATAACTGTCACTGAACCTGGTGGTGTGGATCTTGAGGCTCCTGTACCTCCTTACAGATGGTTGAGGGGTAATAACTGTCCCTGAATCTAGTGGTGTGGATCCTGAGGCTCCTGACCTCCTTCCCAATGGCTGAGGCGTAATAACTGTTTTTAACCAGGTGGTGTTGGTCCTGAGGCTCCTGTACCTCCTTCCTGATGATTGATGGGTAATAACTATTCCTGAACCTGGCGGTGTGGGTTTTGAGGCCGCTGTATCTCCTTTCTGATGGTTGAGGGGTAATAACTGTCCCTGAACCTGGTGTTGTGGGTCCTGAGGCTCCTGTAGATCCTTCCAGATGGTTGAGGTTTGATAACTGTCCCTGAAACCGGTGGTGTGGGTCCTGAGGCTCCTGTACCTCCTTCCTGATGGTTGACGGGTAATAACTGTCCCTGAAACTGGTGGTTTTCATCCTGAGGCTCCTGTACCTCCTTCCTGCTGGTCGAGTGGTAATTACTGTCCATGAACCTGGTGGTGTTGGTCCTGAGGCTCCTGTACCTCCTTCCTGATGATTGATGGGTAATAACTAATCCTGAACCTGGTGGTGTGGGTCCTGAGGCTGCTGTACCTCCTTTCTGATGGTTGAGGGGTGATCACAGTCCCTGAAACTGGTGGTGTGGGTTCTGAGGCTCCTGTACCTCCTTCCTGATGGTTGAGGGGTAATAACTGTCCCTGAACCTGGTGTTGTGGGTCCTGAGGCTCCTGTACCTCCTTGCAGCTGGTTGAGGGTTGATAACTGTCCCTGAAACTGGTGGTGTGGGTTCTGAGGCTCCTGGACCTCCATCTTGATGGTTGATGGGTAATAACTGTCCCTGAACCTGGTGGTGTGGATCCTGAGGCTCCTGTACCTCCTTCCTTATGGTTGAGGTGTGATAACTGTCCCTGAACCTGGTGGTGTGGGTCCTGAGGCTCCTGTAGATCCTTCCAGATGGTTGAGGGGTGATATCTGTCCCTGGAACCGGTGATGTGGGTCCTGAGGCTCCTGTACCTCCTTCCTGATGCTTGAGGGGTAGCAACAGTCCCTAAACCTGGTGTTGTGGGTCCTGAGGCTCCTGCACCTCTTTCCTGATGGTCGAGGGTAATAACTGTCACTGAACCTGGTGGTGTGGGTCCTGAGGCTCCGGTTCCTCCTTCCGGATGGTTGAGAGGTGATGACTGTTCCTGAGCCTGGTGGTGTGGGTCCTGAGGCTCCTGGAGCTCTTCCCCGATGGTGGAGGTGTGATAACTGTCCCTGAACCTGGTGGTGTGGGTCCTGAGGCTCCTGTAGATCCTTCCAGATGGTTGAGGGGTGATATCTGTCCCTGGGACCGGTGGTGTGGGTCCTGAGGCTCCTGCACCTCTTTCCTGATGGTCGAGGGTAATAACTGTCACTGAGCCTGGTGGTGAGGGTCCCGAGGCTCCTGTACCTCCTTCCGGATGGTTGAGGGTTTATAACTGTCCCTGAAACTGGTTGTGTGGGTCCTGAGGCTCCTGGACCTTCTCCCCGATGGTTGAGGGGTAATAACTGTCCCTGAACCTGGTGGTGTGGGTCCTGAGGCTCCTGTACCTCCTTCCTGAAGGTTGAGGGGTAATAACTGTCCCTGAAACTGGTGGTGTGGGTCCTGAGGCTCCTGTACCTCCATCCTGATTGTTGAGGGGTTATAACTGTCACTGAACCTGGTGGTGTGGGTCCTGAGACTCCTGCACCTCCTTCCCCATGGCTGAGGGGTAATAAGTGTTCCTGTACCTGGTGTTGTGCTTCCTCAGGCTCCTGCACCTCCTTCCTGATGGTTGACGGGTGGTATCTGTCCGTGAATCTGGTGTTGTGGGTCCTGAGGCTCCTGTAGATCTTTCCAGATGGTTGACGGGTAATTACTGTTCCTGAACCAGGTGGTGTGGGTCCTGAGGCTCCTGTACCTCCTTCCTGATGGTTGAGGGGTGATAACAGTCCCTGAAACTGGTGGTGTGGGTTCGGAGGCTCCTTTACCTCCTTCCTGATGGTTGAGGGGTACTAACTGTCCCTGAAACTGGTGGTGTGGGTACTGAGGCTCCTGTACCTCCATCCTGATTGTTGAGGGGTAATAACTGTCACTGAACCTGGTCGTGTGGGTCCTGAGGCTCCTGTTCCTCCTTCCTGATGGTCGAGGGGTAATACCTGTCCCAGAACCGGGTGGTGTATTTCCTGAGGTTCCTGTACCTCCTTCCTGATGTTTGACGGGTGATAACTATCCCTGAAACTGGTGTTGTGGGTCTTGAGGCTCCTGTAGATCTTTCCAGATGGTTGAGGGGTGATAACTGTTCCGGAAACTGGTGGTGTGGGTCCTGAGGCTCCTGTACCTCCTTCCTGATGGTCGAGGGGTAATAACTGTCCCAGAACCGGGTGGTGTATTTCCTGAGGTTCCTGTACCTCCTTCCTGATGTTTGACGGGTGATAACTATCCCTGAAACTGGTGTTGTGGGTCTTGAGGCTCCTGTACCTCCTTCCTGATGGTTGAGGGGTAATAACTGTCCAAGAACCTGGTGGTGTGGGCCCTGAGGTTCCTGTACTTCCTTCCTAATGGTTGAGGGGTAATAACTGTCCCTGAACCTGGTGGTGTGAGTCCTGAGGCTCCTGTACTTCCTTCCTTATGGTTGAGGGGTAATAACTGTCCCTGAACCTGGTGGTGTGGGTTCTGAGGCTCCTGTACCTCCTTCCTGATGGTTGAGGGGTGATAACTGTCCCTGAACCTGGTGGTGTGGGTCCTGAGGCTCCTGTACTTCCTTCCTAATGGTTGAGGGGTAATAACTGTCCCTGAACCTGGTGGTGTGGGTCCTGAGGCTCCTGTACTTCCTTCCTAATGGTTGAGGGGTAATAACTGTCCCTGAACCTGGTGGTGTGAGTCCTGAGGCTCCTGTACTTCCTTCCTTATGGTTGAGGGGTAATAACTGTCCCTGAACCTGGTGGTGTGGGTTCTGAGGCTCCTGTACCTCCTTCCTGATGGTTGAGGGGTGATAACTGTCCCTGAACCTGGTGGTGTGGGTCCTGAGGCTCCTGTACCTCCTTCCTGATGGTTGAGGGGTGATAACTGTCCCTGAACCTAAGTGACTTTGACTGTGGGACGGGGTATCTCGGACGCTGCCTGATTTCCGGGGATCGGCGGACTGCAGAGGGGCAGACAACAGGTCGGACGTTGAAGTGGGTGGGCAGCAGGAGACAGCCAAGAAGCCTTCTTCACGCAGAGAGAGCGGTGGGAGTGTGGAACGAGCTGCCGGATGAAGTGGTGAATGCCGGCTCACTTTTAACATTTAAGAAAAACTTGGACAGGTACGTGGATGAGAGGGGTTTGGAGGGATATGGGCCGGGTGCAGGTCAGTGGGACGAGGCATAGAAATGGTTCGGCGCAGCCAAGAAGGGCCGAAAGGCCTGTTTCTGTGCTGTAATCTCCTCTGGTTCTCTGTTCCATGGAATGAAAGGGATGGCGGAAGAGGGCAGTCCCCATGGCTGCGGACAGTACTCACTGGAATGCTGAAGAACGGTTGGGGTGGGGAGGGGGTAGATCACCTTGAAAGCTATCGAAGGTCCCGATTGGGTGGACGTGGGGGCAAGTCCAGGACCAGAGGACACAGCCTCAGATGGAATCGTGCATTGAGAAGAGAGATGAGGAAGGATCTCGCTTCCTGACATTCACCCAGTGGCCCCGCTATTAGGGACAGCAGGGCCCCGACAGGGGATCACTGAGCGCACGCCGTCTGGATTCGTGGCAGACTGCGGTTCTGTTCTGGGAAATGACCCCCGTCCTTCTGCGCTGACTGTCAGTCACGCCTCCGAGAAGCCGAGGCAAGAATTCATTGGGTCGCCATTAAACTTGTTTCAGTGCCGTGTCTGAGCTTGTCAGAGATCTGTTTCTGACTCGGGGTCTCACACGGCGAGAGACGTGCGTCACCAGTATTCACTCACGGTACAGGCACGCCGGAATGTGAAGTGTCCAGACACGTGTTTTACCCCCGAACGCGATCTATTAGCACCTTCCCTGACCTCATTTCGAAGCCAGTCAGTCTATATATAGCACAGGAGATTCTGCAGATGCTGGAAATTCTTCCCGAACAACACACACACACACACACACGCACGCACGCACGCACGCACGCACGCACGCACGCACGCACGCACGCACGCACACACACACACACTCACTCACACACTCACACACACACACACACACACACACACACTCACACACACACACACACACACACACACACACACACACACTCACACACACACACACACACACACACACACACACACACACACAGTCACTCACACACACACACACACACACACACACACACACACACACACACACACACACACACTCAGACCTGATGCTCCTGTACATCCTTCCTGATGGTTCAGGGGTAATAACTGTTCCTGAACCTGGTGGTGTGGGTCTTGAGGCTCCTGAATCTCCTTCCTGATGGTTGAGAGGTGATAACTGTCCCTGAAACTGGTGGTGTGGGACCTGAGGCTCCTTTACCTCCTTCCTGATGGTTGAGGGTTATTAACTGTTCCTGAACCTGGTAGTGTGGGTCCTGAGGTTCCTGTACCTCCTTCCTGATGGCTGAGGTGTAATAACTGTTCCTGAACCTGGCTGTGTGGGTCCTGAGGCTCCTGTACCTCCTTCCTGATGGTTGAGGGGTAATAACTGTTCCTGAACCTGGTGGTGTGGTTCCTGAGGCTCCTGTAACTCCATCCTGATGGTTGAGGGTAAATAATTGTCCCTGAAACTGGTGGTGTGGGTCCTGAGGCTCCTGTACCTCCTTCCTGATGGTTGAGGGGTAATAAATGTCCCTGTACCTGGTGGTGTGGGTCCTGAGACACCTGTACCTCCTTCCTGATGGTTGAGGGTTAATAATTGTCCCTGGTGGTGTGGGTCCTGAGGCTCCTGTACTTCCTTCCTGATGGTTGAGGGGTAATAACTGTCCCTGAAACTGGTGGTGTGGGTCCTGAGGCTCCTGTAGATCTTTCCAGATGGTTGAGGGTTGATAACTGTCCCTGAAACTGGTGGTGTGGGTTCTCAGGCTCCAGTACCTCCATAGTGATGTTTGAGGGGTAATAACTGTCACTGAACCTGGTGGTGTGAGTCCTGAGGCTCCTGTTCCTCCTTTCGGATGGTTGAGGGGTAATAACTTTCCCTGACCCTGGTGGTGTCGGTCCTGAGGCTCCTGTGCCTCCTTCCTGATGGTCGTGGGGTAATAACTGTCCCTGAAACTGGTGGTGTGGGTCCTGAGGCTCCTGTACCTCCTTCCTGATGGTTGAGGGGTAATAACTATTCCTGAACCTGGTAGCGTGGGTCCTGAGGCTCCTGAATCTCCTTCCTGATGGTTGAGGGGTGATAACTGTCCCTGAAACTGGTGGTGTTGGTCCTGAGGCTCTTTTACGTCCTTCCTAATGGTTGAGGGTTAATAATTGTCCCTGAACCTGGTGGTGTGCGTCCTGAGGCTCCTGTACCTCCGTCCTGATGCTTGAGGGGTAATAACTGTCCCTGAACCTGCTGGTGTGGGTCCTGAGGCTCCTGTACCTCCTTCCAGTTGGCTCAGAGGTAGTAATTGTCCCAGAACCTGGTGGTATGGGTCCTGAGGCTCCTGTACATCCTTCCAGATGTTTGAGGGTTAATAACTGTTCCTGAACCTGGCTGTGTGGGTCCTGAGGTTCCTGTAACTCCTTCCTGATGGTTGCCGGGTGATAACTGTCCCTGAACCTGGTGGTGTGGGTCCTGAGGCTCCTGTACCTCCTTCCTGATGGTTGAGGGGTGATAACTGTCCCTGAACCTGGTGGTGTGGGTCCTGAGGCTCCTGTACCTCCTTCCTGATGGTTGAGGGGTGATAACTGTCCCTGAACCTGGTGGTGTGGGTCCTGAGGCTCCTGTAACTCCTTCCTGATGGTTGAGGGGTGATAACAGTCCCTGAAACTGGTGGTGTGGGTTCGGAGGCTCCTTTACCTCCTTCCTGATGGTTGAGGGGTACTAACTGTCCCTGAAACTGGTGGTGTGGGTACTGAGGCTCCTGTACCTCCATCCTGATTGTTGAGGGGTAATAACTGTCACTGAACCTGGTCGTGTGGGTCCTGAGGCTCCTGTTCCTCCTTCCTGATGGTCGAGGGGTAATACCTGTCCCAGAACCGGGTGGTGTATTTCCTGAGGTTCCTGTACCTCCTTCCTGATGTTTGACGGGTGATAACTATCCCTGAAACTGGTGTTGTGGGTCTTGAGGCTCCTGTAGATCTTTCCAGATGGTTGAGGGGTGATAACTGTTCCGGAAACTGGTGGTGTGGGTCCTGAGGCTCCTGTACCTCCTTCCTGATGGTCGAGGGGTAATAACTGTCCCAGAACCGGGTGGTGTATTTCCTGAGGTTCCTGTACCTCCTTCCTGATGTTTGACGGGTGATAACTATCCCTGAAACTGGTGTTGTGGGTCTTGAGGCTCCTGTACCTCCTTCCTGATGGTTGAGGGGTAATAACTGTCCAAGAACCTGGTGGTGTGGGCCCTGAGGTTCCTGTACTTCCTTCCTAATGGTTGAGGGGTAATAACTGTCCCTGAACCTGGTGGTGTGAGTCCTGAGGCTCCTGTACTTCCTTCCTTATGGTTGAGGGGTAATAACTGTCCCTGAACCTGGTGGTGTGGGTTCTGAGGCTCCTGTACCTCCTTCCTGATGGTTGAGGGGTGATAACTGTCCCTGAACCTGGTGGTGTGGGTCCTGAGGCTCCTGTACTTCCTTCCTAATGGTTGAGGGGTAATAACTGTCCCTGAACCTGGTGGTGTGGGTCCTGAGGCTCCTGTACTTCCTTCCTAATGGTTGAGGGGTAATAACTGTCCCTGAACCTGGTGGTGTGAGTCCTGAGGCTCCTGTACTTCCTTCCTTATGGTTGAGGGGTAATAACTGTCCCTGAACCTGGTGGTGTGGGTTCTGAGGCTCCTGTACCTCCTTCCTGATGGTTGAGGGGTGATAACTGTCCCTGAACCTGGTGGTGTGGGTCCTGAGGCTCCTGTACCTCCTTCCTGATGGTTGAGGGGTGATAACTGTCCCTGAACCTAAGTGACTTTGACTGTGGGACGGGGTATCTCGGACGCTGCCTGATTTCCGGGGATCGGCGGACTGCAGAGGGGCAGACAACAGGTCGGACGTTGAAGTGGGTGGGCAGCAGGAGACAGCCAAGAAGCCTTCTTCACGCAGAGAGAGCGGTGGGAGTGTGGAACGAGCTGCCGGATGAAGTGGTGAATGCCGGCTCACTTTTAACATTTAAGAAAAACTTGGACAGGTACGTGGATGAGAGGGGTTTGGAGGGATATGGGCCGGGTGCAGGTCAGTGGGACGAGGCATAGAAATGGTTCGGCGCAGCCAAGAAGGGCCGAAAGGCCTGTTTCTGTGCTGTAATCTCCTCTGGTTCTCTGTTCCATGGAATGAAAGGGATGGCGGAAGAGGGCAGTCCCCATGGCTGCGGACAGTACTCACTGGAATGCTGAAGAACGGTTGGGGTGGGGAGGGGGTAGATCACCTTGAAAGCTATCGAAGGTCCCGATTGGGTGGACGTGGGGGCAAGTCCAGGACCAGAGGACACAGCCTCAGATGGAATCGTGCATTGAGAAGAGAGATGAGGAAGGATCTCGCTTCCTGACATTCACCCAGTGGCCCCGCTATTAGGGACAGCAGGGCCCCGACAGGGGATCACTGAGCGCACGCCGTCTGGATTCGTGGCAGACTGCGGTTCTGTTCTGGGAAATGACCCCCGTCCTTCTGCGCTGACTGTCAGTCACGCCTCCGAGAAGCCGAGGCAAGAATTCATTGGGTCGCCATTAAACTTGTTTCAGTGCCGTGTCTGAGCTTGTCAGAGATCTGTTTCTGACTCGGGGTCTCACACGGCGAGAGACGTGCGTCACCAGTATTCACTCACGGTACAGGCACGCCGGAATGTGAAGTGTCCAGACACGTGTTTTACCCCCGAACGCGATCTATTAGCACCTTCCCTGACCTCATTCCGAAGCCAGTCAGTCTATATATAGCACAGGAGATTCTGCAGATGCTGGAAATTCTTCCCGAACAACACACACACACACACACACTCACACACACACACACACACACAGACACACACACACACACACACACACACACACACACACACACACACAAACACACAGACACACACACACACAGACGCGCGCACACACACTCACTCACACACACATACACACACACACACACACACTCACACACACACACACACACACATACACACACACACACACACACACACACACACACACACACACACACACACACACAAACACACACGCACACACACACACACACACTCAGACCTGATGCTCCTGTACATCCTTCCTGATGGTTCAGGGGTAATAACTGTTCCTGAACCTGGTGGTGTGGGTCCTGAGGCTCCTGAATCTCCTTCCTGATGGTTGAGGGGTGATAACTGTCCCTGAAACTGGTGGTGTTGGTCCTGAGGCTCTTTTACGTCCTTCCTAATGGTTGAGGGTTAATAATTTTCCCTGAACCTGCTGGTGTGGGTCCTGAGGCTCCTGTACCTCCTTCCAGTTGGCTCAGAGGTAGTAATTGTCCCTGAACCTGGTGGTATGGGTCCTGAGGCTCCTGTACATCCTTCCAGATGGTTGAGGGTTAATAACTGTTCCTGAACCTGGTAGTGTGGGTCCTGAGGCTCCTGTACCTCCTTCCTGATGGTTGAGGGGTAATAACTGTTCCTGAACCTGGTGGTGTGGTTCCTGAGGCTCCTGTAACTCCATCCTGATGGTTGAGGGTAAATAATTGTCCCTGAAACTGGTGGTGTGGGTCCTGAGGCTCCTGTACATCCTTCCTGATGGCTCAGGGGTAATAACTGTTCCTGAACCTGGTGGTGTGGGTCCTGAGGCTCCTGAATCTCCTTCCTGATGGTTGAGGGGTGATAACTGTCCCTGAAACTGGTGGTGTTGGTCCTGAGGCTCTTTTACGTCCTTCCTAATGGTTGAGGGTTAATAATTTTCCCTGAACCTGCTGGTGTGGGTCCTGAGGCTCCTGTACCTCCTTCCAGTTGGCTCAGAGGTAGTAATTGTCCCTGAACCTGGTGGTATGGGTCCTGAGGCTCCTGTACATCCTTCCAGATGGTTGAGGGGTAATAACTGTTCCTGAACCTGGTAGTGTGGGTCCTGAGGCTCCTGTACCTCCTTCCTGGTGGCTGAGCTGTATTAACTGTTCCTGAACCTGGCTGTGTGGGTCCTGAGGCTCCTGTACCTCCTTCCTGATGGTTGAGGGGTAATAACTGTTCCTGAACCTGGTGGTGTGTTTCCTGAGGCTCCTGTAACTCCATCCTGATGGTTGAGGGTAAATAATTGTCCCTGAAACTGGTGGTGTGGGTCCTGAGGCTCCTGTACCTCCTTCCTGATGGTTAAGCGGTAATAAATGTCCCTGTACCTGGTGGTGTGGGTCCTGAGGCTCCTGTACCTCCTTCCCGATGGTTCAGGGGCGATAATTGATCCTGAACCTGCTGGTGTGGGTCCTGAGGTTCCTGTACATCCTTCCAGATGGTTGAGGGTTAATAACTGTTCCTGAACCTGTTAGTGTGGGTCCTGAGGCTCCTGTACATCCTTCCAGATGGTTGAGGGTTAATAACTGTTCCTGAACCTGGTAGTGTGGGACCTGAGGCTCCTGTACCTCCTTCCTGATGGTTGAGGTGTATTAACTGTTCCTAAACCTGTCTGTGTGGGTCCTGAGGCTCCTGTACCTCCTTCCTGATGGTTGAGGGGTAATAACTGTTCCTGAACCTGGTGGTGTGGTTCCTGAGGCTCCTGTAACTCCATCCTGATGGTTGAGGGTAAATAATTGTCCCTGAAACTGGTGGTGTGGGTCCTGAGGCTCCTGTACTTCCTTCCTGATGGTTGAGGGGTAATAACTGTCCCTGAAACTGGTGGTGTGGGTCCTGAGGCTCCTGTACCTCCTTCCTGATGGTTGAGGGGTGATAACTGTCCCTGAACCTGGTGGTGTGGGTCCTGAGGCTCCTGTACCTCCTTCCTGATGGTTGAGGGGTAATAACTGTCCCTGAACCTGGTGGTGTGGGTCCTGAGGCTCCTGTACCTCCTTCCTGATGGTCGAGGGGTGATAACTGTCCCTGAACCTAAGTGACTTTGACCGTGGGACGGGGTATCTCGGACGCTGCCTGATTTCCGGGGATCGGCGGACTGCAGAGGGGCAGACAACAGGTCGGACGTTGAAGTGGGTGGGCAGCAGGAGACAGCCAAGAAGCCTTCTTCACGCAGAGAGAGCGGTGGGAGTGTGGAACGAGCTGCCGGATGAAGTGGTGAATGCCGGCTCACTTTTAACATTTAAGAAAAACTTGGACAGGTACGTGGATGAGAGGGGTTTGGAGGGATATGGGCCGGGTGCAGGTCAGTGGGACGAGGCATAGAAATGGTTCGGCGCAGCCAAGAAGGGCCTAAAAGGCCTGTTTCTGTGCTGTAATCTCCTCTGGTTCTCTGTTCCATGGAATGAAAGGGATGGCGGAAGAGGGCAGTCCCCATGGCTGCGGACAGTACTCACTGGAATGCTGAAGAACGGTTGGGGTGGGGAGGGGGTAGATCACCTTGAAAGCTATCGAACGTCCCTATTGGGTGGACGTGGGGGCAAGTCCAGGACCAGAGGACACAGCCTCAGATGGAATCGTGCATTGAGAAGAGAGATGAGGAAGGATCTCGCTTCCTGACATTCACCCAGTGGCCCCGCTATTAGGGACAGCAGGGCCCCGACAGGGGATCACTGAGCGCACGCCGTCTGGATTCGTGGCAGACTGCGGTTCTGTTCTGGGAAATGACCCCCGTCCTTCTGCGCTGACTGTCAGTCACGCCTCCGAGAAGCCGAGGCAAGAATTCATTGGGTCGCCATTAAACTTGTTTCAGTGCCGTGTCTGAGTTTGTCAGAGATCTGTTTCTGACTCGGGGTCTCACACGGCGAGAGACGTGCGTCACCAGTATTCACTCACGGTACAGGCACGCCGGAATGTGAAGTGTCCAGACACGTGTTTTACCCCGGAACGCGATCTATTAGCACCTTCCCTGACCTCATTCCGAAGATAGACTGTCTATCTATAGCACAGGAGATTCTGCAGATGCTGGAAATTCTTCCCGAACAACACACACACACACACACACACACACACACACACACACACACACACACACACACACACTCACTCACACACACACACACACACACAGTCACACACACACACACACACACACACACACACACACACTCACACACACACACACACACACACACACACACACACACACACACACTCACACACACACACACACACACACACACACACACAGTCACTCACACACACACACACACACACACACACACACACACACACACACACACACACACACACACACACACTCAGACCTGATGCTCCTGTACATCCTTCCTGATGGTTCAGGGGTAATAACTGTTCCTGAACCTGGTGGTGTGGGTCTTGAGGCTCCTGAATCTCCTTCCTGATGGTTGAGAGGTGATAACTGTCCCTGAAACTGGTGGTGTGGGACCTGAGGCTCCTTTACCTCCTTCCTGATGGTTGAGGGTTATTAACTGTTCCTGAACCTGGTAGTGTGGGTCCTGAGGTTCCTGTACCTCCTTCCTGATGGCTGAGGTGTAATAACTGTTCCTGAACCTGGCTGTGTGGGTCCTGAGGCTCCTGTACCTCCTTCCTGATGGTTGAGGGGTAATAACTGTTCCTGAACCTGGTGGTGTGGTTCCTGAGGCTCCTGTAACTCCATCCTGATGGTTGAGGGTAAATAATTGTCCCTGAAACTGGTGGTGTGGGTCCTGAGGCTCCTGTACCTCCTTCCTGATGGTTGAGGGGTAATAAATGTCCCTGTACCTGGTGGTGTGGGTCCTGAGACACCTGTACCTCCTTCCTGATGGTTGAGGGTTAATAATTGTCCCTGGTGGTGTGGGTCCTGAGGCTCCTGTACTTCCTTCCTGATGGTTGAGGGGTAATAACTGTCCCTGAAACTGGTGGTGTGGGTCCTGAGGCTCCTGTAGATCTTTCCAGATGGTTGAGGGTTGATAACTGTCCCTGAAACTGGTGGTGTGGGTTCTCAGGCTCCAGTACCTCCATAGTGATGTTTGAGGGGTAATAACTGTCACTGAACCTGGTGGTGTGAGTCCTGAGGCTCCTGTTCCTCCTTTCGGATGGTTGAGGGGTAATAACTTTCCCTGACCCTGGTGGTGTCGGTCCTGAGGCTCCTGTGCCTCCTTCCTGATGGTCGTGGGGTAATAACTGTCCCTGAAACTGGTGGTGTGGGTCCTGAGGCTCCTGTACCTCCTTCCTGATGGTTGAGGGGTAATAACTATTCCTGAACCTGGTAGCGTGGGTCCTGAGGCTCCTGAATCTCCTTCCTGATGGTTGAGGGGTGATAACTGTCCCTGAAACTGGTGGTGTTGGTCCTGAGGCTCTTTTACGTCCTTCCTAATGGTTGAGGGTTAATAATTGTCCCTGAACCTGGTGGTGTGCGTCCTGAGGCTCCTGTACCTCCGTCCTGATGCTTGAGGGGTAATAACTGTCCCTGAACCTGCTGGTGTGGGTCCTGAGGCTCCTGTACCTCCTTCCAGTTGGCTCAGAGGTAGTAATTGTCCCAGAACCTGGTGGTATGGGTCCTGAGGCTCCTGTACATCCTTCCAGATGTTTGAGGGTTAATAACTGTTCCTGAACCTGGCTGTGTGGGTCCTGAGGTTCCTGTAACTCCTTCCTGATGGTTGCCGGGTGATAACTGTCCCTGAACCTGGTGGTGTGGGTCCTGAGGCTCCTGTACCTCCTTCCTGATGGTTGAGGGGTGATAACTGTCCCTGAACCTGGTGGTGTGGGTCCTGAGGCTCCTGTACCTCCTTCCTGATGGTTGAGGGGTGATAACTGTCCCTGAACCTGGTGGTGTGGGTCCTGAGGCTCCTGTAACTCCATCCAGATGGTTAAGAGGTAATAACTGTTCCTGAACCTGGTGGTGTGGGTTCTGAGGCTCCTGTACCTCCTTCCTGATGGTTGATGGGTAATAACTGCCCCTGAACCTGGTGGTGTGGGTCCTGAGGCTCCTGTACCTCCTTCCTGATGGTTGAGGGGTAATAACTGTCCCTGAACCTGGTGCTGTGTTTCCTGAGGCTCCTGTACCACATTCCAGATGGTTGAGGGGTGATAACTGTCCCTGAAACCGGTGGTGTGGGTCCTGTGTCTCCTGTACCTCCTTCCTGATGGTTGAGGGGTAATAACTGTCCCTGAACCTGGTGGTGTGGGTCCTGAGGCTCCTGTACCTCCTTCCTAATGATTGATGTGTAATAACTGTTCCTGAACCTGGTGGTTTGGGTCCTGAGGCTCCTGTACCTCCTTCCTGATGTGTGATGGGTAATAACTGTCCCTGAACCTGGTGGTGTGGGTCCTGAGGCTCCTGTACCTCCATCCTGATGGTTGAGGGGTGATAACTGTCCCTGAACCTGGTGGTGTGGGTCCTGAGGCTCCTGTACCTCCTTCCTGATGGTCGAGGGGTGATAACTGTCCCTGAACCTAAGTGACTTTGACCGTGGGACGGGGTATCTCGGACGCTGCCTGATTTCCGGGGATCGGCGGACTGCAGAGGGGCAGACAACAGGTCGGACGTTGAAGTGGGTGGGCAGCAGGGGACAGCCAAGAAGCCTTCTTCACGCAGAGAGAGCGGTGGGAGTGTGGAACGAGCTGCCGGATGAAGTGGTGAATGCCGGCTCACTTTTAACATTTAAGAAAAACTTGGACAGCTACGTGGATGAGAGGGGTTTGGAGGGATATGGGCCGGGTGCAGGTCAGTGGGACGAGGCATAGAAATGGTTCGGCGCAGCCAAGAAGGGCCGAAAGGCCTGTTTCTGTGCTGTAATCTCCTCTGGTTCTCTGTTCCATGGAATGAAAGGGATGGCGGTCACGTGTTTTACCCCCGAACGCGATCTATTAGCACCTTCCCTGACCTCATTTCGAAGCCAGTCAGTCTATATATAGCACAGGAGATTCTGCAGATGCTGGAAATTCTTCCCGAACAACACACACACACACACACACACACACACACACACACACACACACACACACACACACACACACACACACACACACACACACACACACACACACACACACTCACACACACACAGACACACACACACACACACACACACACACACACACACACTCACACACACACACACTCACACACACACAGACACACACACACACACACACACACACAGACACACACACACACACACACACACACACACACACACACACACACACTCACACACACACAGACACACACACACACACACACACACACACACACACACACACACACAAACACACAGACACACACACACACAGACGCGCGCACACACACTCACTCACACACACATACACACACACTCACACACACACACACACACACATACACACACACACACACACACACACACACACACACACACACACACACACACACACACACACACACACACACACACACACAAACACACACGCACACACACACACACACACTCAGACCTGATGCTCCTGTACATCCTTCCTGATGGTTCAGGGGTAATAACTGTTCCTGAACCTGGTGGTGTGGGTCCTGAGGCTCCTGAATCTCCTTCCTGATGGTTGAGGGGTGATAACTGTCCCTGAAACTGGTGGTGTTGGTCCTGAGGCTCTTTTACGTCCTTCCTAATGGTTGAGGGTTAATAATTTTCCCTGAACCTGCTGGTGTGGGTCCTGAGGCTCCTGTACCTCCTTCCAGTTGGCTCAGAGGTAGTAATTGTCCCTGAACCTGGTGGTATGGGTCCTGAGGCTCCTGTACATCCTTCCAGATGGTTGAGGGTTAATAACTGTTCCTGAACCTGGTAGTGTGGGTCCTGAGGCTCCTGTACCTCCTTCCTGATGGTTGAGGGGTAATAACTGTTCCTGAACCTGGTGGTGTGGTTCCTGAGGCTCCTGTAACTCCATCCTGATGGTTGAGGGTAAATAATTGTCCCTGAAACTGGTGGTGTGGGTCCTGAGGCTCCTGTACCTCCTTCCTGATGGTTGAGCGGTAATAAATGTCCCTGTACCTGGTGGTGTGGGTCCTGAGGCTCCTGTACCTACTTCCCGATGGTTCAGGGGCGATAATTGATCCTGAACCTGCTGGTGTGGGTCCTGAGGTTCCTGTACATCCTTCCAGATGGTTGAGGGTTAATAACTGTTCCTGAACCTGGTAGTGTGGGTCCTGAGGCTCCTGTACATCCTTCCTGATGGTTGAGGTGTATTAACTGTTCCTAAACCTGTCTGTGTGGGTCCTGAGGCTCCTGTACCTCCTTCCTGATGGTTGAGGGGTAATAACTGTTCCTGAACCTGGTGGTGTGGTTCCTGAGGCTCCTGTAACTCCATCCTGATGGTTGAGGGTAAATAATTGTCCCTGAAACTGGTGGTGTGGGTCCTGAGGCTCCTGTACCTCCTTCCTGATGGTTGAGCGGTAATAAATGTCCCTGTACCTGGTGGTGTGGGTCCTGAGGCTCCTGTACCTACTTCCCGATGGTTCAGGGGCGATAATTGATCCTGAACCTGCTGGTGTGGGTCCTGAGGTTCCTGTACATCCTTCCAGATGGTTGAGGGTTAATAACTGTTCCTGAACCTGGTAGTGTGGGTCCTGAGGCTCCTGTACATCCTTCCTGATGGTTGAGGTGTATTAACTGTTCCTAAACCTGTCTGTGTGGGTCCTGAGGCTCCTGTACCTCCTTCCTGATGGTTGAGGGGTAATAACTGTTCCTGAACCTGGTGGTGTGGTTCCTGAGGCTCCTGTAACTCCATCCTGATGGTTGAGGGTAAATAATTGTCCCTGAACCTGGCTGTGTGGGTCCTGAGGCTCCTGTACCTTCTTCCTGATGGTTGAGGGGTAATAACTGTTCCTGAACCTGGTGGTGTGTTTCCTGAGGCTCCTGTAACTCCATCCTGATGGTTGAGGGTAAATAATTGTCCCTGAAACTGGTGGTGTGGGTCCTGAGGCTCCTGTACCTCCTTCCTGATGGTTAAGCGGTAATAAATGTCCCTGTACCTGGTGGTGTGGGTCCTGAGGCTCCTGTACCTCCTTCCCGATGGTTCAGGGGCGATAATTGATCCTGAACCTGCTGGTGTGGGTCCTGAGGTTCCTGTACATCCTTCCAGATGGTTGAGGGTTAATAACTGTTCCTGAACCTGTTAGTGTGGGTCCTGAGGCTCCTGTACATCCTTCCAGATGGTTGAGGGTTAATAACTGTTCCTGAACCTGGTAGTGTGGGACCTGAGGCTCCTGTACCTCCTTCCTGATGGTTGAGGTGTATTAACTGTTCCTAAACCTGTCTGTGTGGGTCCTGAGGCTCCTGTACCTCCTTCCTGATGGTTGAGGGGTAATAACTGTTCCTGAACCTGGTGGTGTGGTTCCTGAGGCTCCTGTAACTCCATCCTGATGGTTGAGGGTAAATAATTGTCCCTGAAACTGGTGGTGTGGGTCCTGAGGCTCCTGTACTTCCTTCCTGATGGTTGAGGGGTAATAACTGTCCCTGAAACTGGTGGTGTGGGTCCTGAGGCTCCTGTACCTCCTTCCTGATGGTTGAGGGGTGATAACTGTCCCTGAACCTGGTGGTGTGGGTCCTGAGGCTCCTGTACCTCCTTCCTGATGGTTGAGGGGTAATAACTGTCCCTGAACCTGGTGGTGTGGGTCCTGAGGCTCCTGTACCTCCTTCCTGATGGTCGAGGGGTGATAACTGTCCCTGAACCTAAGTGACTTTGACCGTGGGACGGGGTATCTCGGACGCTGCCTGATTTCCGGGGATCGGCGGACTGCAGAGGGGCAGACAACAGGTCGGACGTTGAAGTGGGTGGGCAGCAGGAGACAGCCAAGAAGCCTTCTTCACGCAGAGAGAGCGGTGGGAGTGTGGAACGAGCTGCCGGATGAAGTGGTGAATGCCGGCTCACTTTTAACATTTAAGAAAAACTTGGACAGGTACGTGGATGAGAGGGGTTTGGAGGGATATGGGCCGGGTGCAGGTCAGTGGGACGAGGCATAGAAATGGTTCGGCGCAGCCAAGAAGGGCCTAAAAGGCCTGTTTCTGTGCTGTAATCTCCTCTGGTTCTCTGTTCCATGGAATGAAAGGGATGGCGGAAGAGGGCAGTCCCCATGGCTGCGGACAGTACTCACTGGAATGCTGAAGAACGGTTGGGGTGGGGAGGGGGTAGATCACCTTGAAAGCTATCGAACGTCCCTATTGGGTGGACGTGGGGGCAAGTCCAGGACCAGAGGACACAGCCTCAGATGGAATCGTGCATTGAGAAGAGAGATGAGGAAGGATCTCGCTTCCTGACATTCACCCAGTGGCCCCGCTATTAGGGACAGCAGGGCCCCGACAGGGGATCACTGAGCGCACGCCGTCTGGATTCGTGGCAGACTGCGGTTCTGTTCTGGGAAATGACCCCCGTCCTTCTGCGCTGACTGTCAGTCACGCCTCCGAGAAGCCGAGGCAAGAATTCATTGGGTCGCCATTAAACTTGTTTCAGTGCCGTGTCTGAGTTTGTCAGAGATCTGTTTCTGACTCGGGGTCTCACACGGCGAGAGACGTGCGTCACCAGTATTCACTCACGGTACAGGCACGCCGGAATGTGAAGTGTCCAGACACGTGTTTTACCCCGGAACGCGATCTATTAGCACCTTCCCTGACCTCATTCCGAAGATAGACTGTCTATCTATAGCACAGGAGATTCTGCAGATGCTGGAAATTCTTCCCGAGCAACACGTACACACACACAATCCTTCCCTTTCTCCCACGGTCCACTCTCCTCTCCTGTCAGATTCCTTCCTCTCCAGCCCTTTACCTTTCCCACCCGTCACCTCCCCCTGGTGTCCCTCCTCCTTCCCTTTCTCCCACGGTCCACTCTCCTCTCCTATCAGATTCCTTCCTCTCCAGCCCTTTACCTCTCCCACCCATCCCCTCCCCCTGGTGTCCCTCCTCCTTCCCTTTCTCCCACGTCCACTCTCCTCTCCTGTCAGATTCCTTCCTCTCCAGCCCTTTACCTTTCCCACCCATCACCTCCCCCTGGTGTCCCTCCTCCTTCCCTCTGACCCACGGTCCACACCCCTCTCCTGTCAGATTCCTTCCTCTCCAGCCTTTTACCTTTCCCACCCGTCACCTCCTCCTGGTGCCCCTCCTCCTTCCCTTTCTCCCACGGTCCACTCTCCTCTCCTGTCAGATTCCTTCCTCTCCAGCCCTTTACCTCTCCCACCCATCACCTCCCCCTGGTGTCCCTCCTCCTTCCCTTTCTCCCACGGTCCACTCTCCTCTCCTGTCAGATTCCTTCCTCTCCAGCCCCTTACATTTCCTACCTTCCTTGCTTCACCTGTCACCTTCTCGTTTCCCCCACCTTTTTATTCTGACACCTTCCCTCGTCCTTCTTCTCCTGAAGAAGGGTCATGACCTCCAACGTCAACTGTTTATTCCTCTCCAGAGACGCTGCCTGACCTGCTGAGTTGCTCCAGCATTGTGTGTGTGTGAGACTGTGAGTGTATGTGTGTGTGTGTGTGTCTGTCTGTATGTGTGTGTGTGTGTGTGTGTGAGTGTGTGAGTGTGTGTGTGTGTGTGTGTCTGTGTCTGTGTGTGTGTGTGTGTGAGTGTGTGTGTGTCTGTGAGTGTGTGTGTGTGTGTCTGTGTGTGTGTGTGTCTGTATGTGTGTGTGTGTGTGTGTCTGTGTGTGTGTGTGTGAGTGTGTGTGTGTGTGTCTGTGAGTGTGTGTGTGTGTGTGTGTGTCTGTGTGTGTGTGTGTGTCTGTATGTGTGTGTATGTGCGTGAGTGTGTGTGTGAGTGTGTGTGTGTGTGTCTGTGTGTGTGTGAGAGTGTGTGTGTCTGTGTGTGTGTGTGTCTGTGAGTGTGCGTGTGTGTGTGTGTGTGTGTGAGTGTGCATGTGTGTGTGTCTGTCTGTATGTGTGTGTGTGTGAGTGTGTGAGTGTGTGTGTGTGTGTGTGTCTGTGTGTGTGTGTGTGAGTGTGTGTGTGTGTCTGTGAGTGTGCGTGTGTGTGTGTGTCTGTATGTGTGTGTGAGTGTGTGTGTGTGTCTGTATGTGTGTGTGAGTGTGTGTGCGTGTGTATGTGCGTGAGTGTGTGTGTGTGAGTGTGTGAGTGTGTGTGTGTGTGTCCGTGTGTGTGAGTGTGTGTGTCTGTGTGTGTGTGTGTGTGTGTGTGTGCGAGTGTGTGTGTGTGTCTGTGTGTGTGTGTGTCTGTGAGTGTGCGTGAGTGTGTGTGTGTGTATCTTATTTTGTGCATTAATTGCTGGCAGATTTTAGTTTTATATATATTCATAAATTCAATTGTACTTCTTTATTCTCTTGTAGATGTCTGAAAGGCAATGAATCAGGATCATATACGGTGACATATTCTGGGGAGGGACACTCTGGCAGTCGTTAGCAGAGCGCTTTCCCATACTTGCCTCCTGCAAGAAGTTTGTAAGCTCCCTCCACGTGACCGCGAGGGTTTCCTCCCACAGTCCGAAGCCACGTCGGTCGCTAGGATAATTGGTCACTGAGGGGTCAGAAAGGCCGACTTCGTGATGCATGTCGTTAAATTAACTAATGAGCCTCTTGCGTACTTTGAGAGTAAATTTACTTCAAACTTTGACATGGAATGAAATTCCCAACAACTTCAATCTGGGTACAATAAGATGAAAACTTCATAACTTATGCAAAATCTAGATCTGTGGCTACGTTCCCTCGAATCTGTGCCCACTCGCACACACGTTTTTCAACAAAGGAAATTAATGTGCGCACAAAAGGTTAGTTACATAAAATAATGCAGTAATTGATAATTCTACTTATTGTTAGTCTGGACGGAGTTTACAAAGAATGGGTAAATGCCAAAGAGAGAGAGAAAAAATAACTGCGATTAAATATGTATGTTTTTTTGTTGTTATTCTGGGGAGTTTTATGTCAAATATTTTGTAAACCTACATAAACATTCAGTGCACAAGTACTTTTGTCACAGGAAAAAAACTTGCACAACGTAAGATTTTTTCTCACGCTGACTACTAAAAATTAGAGGGATTCTGTGGGAAATGGTAAAAAAAGAAAAAAAGAATTTTCTTTTGCGTGATGAGGCAATTAGAAGCCAGGGTAAGGGAAATTTCAGAAAGGGACTTAAAACCAAAGTCAGCTTCCTGTTCATATCACACCTTCAGTATTTCATGTCAAACTTCCCCATGTCACGGTCCCTTCTGGCACCCGGCTATCTTCCTCAGGAATTGGGCCTCAATCCCCTCATTTAGTTCCCAGTCATTCCCAGGTTCTACACACTAACTAACTACACACACCTGCATTCCATCAGCAGATGCAGGATAAAAACCCTGTGACCACAACAAGGAGTTGCCAGCTCGTTGGTCTACTCGTGTTTGAGTAACCTCGTTCCCTGGCTCTTAGGACTATCAGTTCTAAGTCTAGCATCGTTCCTGAATTCTCTGCGAAGACCAAGACTCCAGGTAAAGGCTCCCTCGCACTCATTCCACGCCCGCTACGACCGTAACGCCTCCCGGCTCGGCCTCCGCGCCCGCGTTCAGCACATGGGTCCGTTCCAACACCACGTCCTTGCGACACCGCGGGACGGTCCACAGCAATGATCAAACCAGAAGGGGAAGTAAAAGCCTGATATTGCACGACATGTGACAGGGACATTGAGTAGTCGTGACGGTGCGATCACACAAGTCGAGTCTGAGGTTCTCCCGGGGATTTACTCCCTTATTGGAGAGGCGCCAGTGCGTGACTTTGTGTCACGTGGTATTTGTCAGACTGGGGAGGGGAGTTGGGGTCCGGTGGCGTGGGGGGGGGGACCTTTCGCCACTGTGGCATCGTCGACCGCCGCTGAGGTTTCGGTCGGATCGCTCTTTGTCTGGAGGCTCCCCACTTGACCTTGCCAACAAGTGCCCCCCGCCAGGCGCTAAAACCCAGTCAGCATCACTCCTGGGGGGGGGTGTCTCAGCAACTCGGAAGTTCCTGGGGGTGGGCGGTGGTCCTCGGGGAAGTGAAGAGGGGAACGCAACGAGTGCAGGAGGGGACGAACCAGGGGTAGAGATGTTGCAACTATTTGCTAACGCGAGGAAATCTGCAGATGCTGGAAATTCAAGCAACACACTCACACCAAATGCCGGTGGAACACAGCAGGCCAGGCAGCGTCTACAGGGAGAAGCTCTGTCGACGTTTCGGGCCGAGACCCTTCGTCAGGACTCAAAACAGGTTCAATACCGCCCCCTGCTGACCGGGAGGATTCAGGAGAGTGGTCCCAACATCTAAAACAGGTTCAATACCGCCCCCTGCTGACCGGGAGGATTCAGGAGAGTGGTCCCAACATCTAAAACAGGTTCAATACCCCCCCCTGCTGACCGGGAGGATTCAGGAGAGAGGTCCCAACATCTAAAACAGGTTCAATACCACCCCCTGCTGACCGGGAGGATTCAGGAGAGTGGTCCGAACATCTAAAACAGGTTCAATACCGCCCCCTGCTGACCGGGAGGATTCAGGAGAGAAGTCCCAACATCTAAAACAGGTTCAATACCACCCCCTGCTGACCGGGAGGATTCAGGAGAGTGGTCCCAACATCTAAAACAGGTTCAATACCGCCCCCTGCTGACCGGGAGGATTCAGGAGAGTGGTCCCAACATCTAAAACAGGTTCAATGCCGCCCCCTGCTGACCGGGAGGATTCAAGAGAGTGGTCCCAACATCTAAAACAGGTTCAATACCGCCCCCTGCTGACCGGGAGGATTCAGGAGAGTGGTCCCAACATCTAAAACAGGTTCAATACCGCCCCCTGCTGACCGGGAGGATTCAGGAGAGTGGTCCCAACATCTAAAACAGGTTCAATGCCGCCCCCTGCTGACCGGGAGGATTCAGGAGAGTGGTCCCAACATCTAAAACAGGTTCAATGCCGCCCCCTGCTGACCGGGAGGATTCAAGAGAGTGGTCCCAACATCTAAAACAGGTTCAATACCGCCCCCTGCTGACCGGGAGGATTCAGGAGAGTGGTCCCAACATCTAAAACAGGTTCAATACCGCCCCCTGCTGACCGGGAGTGTGAGGAGGACCACACTCAGTCTGACCTCTGACCCTTTGACCTGTTTGGCACTGGCGACCCCGACCCAGGAGCCAAAGAATGCCTCAAGCCACTGCTGTCCGGGTTGCCGAGGGAGGCAGGCCGACGGGCTTGCGACCCCCCCGCCCCCCGCCGGAGATACAGTATCCCTCTGCAGTTAACCCTCCAGGATGTTCTCTTCCCAGTCGCGAAATGCCCTGCTGCCTGCTTGTTTTAACCAGCTGCTTTTCGAAGCAAATCAACTGAGATTTATTGCATCTTTTTTTGAGAAAGATAGACTGACATGGATTAGAATAGAACTAGATAAAATAGGAGAAAATACACCAGAAGATTTTATATATAAATGGGAATCTAAATGGATACGGGAAAAGAAAGAATCTCCTATATTAAAACATTTGATTGACTTATGGAATAAGATAAATGTTGATGATGAGACAAAGAAATCTTTATTAGCAAAGAGATCTTTAATTCAAAATGGACTTATTCCTTTTACAAGGGAGAATCAACTTTTATATAATTGGTTTCAAAAAGGGATTAGATATATAGGAGATTGTTTTGAAGGAGGTATATTAATGTCATTTGATCAATTAAAGAATAAATATAAAGTATCAAACAACACTCTTTTTTGTTACTTCCAATTAAGGGCTAATTTAAGAGAAAAATTGGGTCAAACAATGTTATTGCCGAAATCTAATGAAATAGAAACTTTAATTCAAAAAGGAAAAACTAAAAAATTTATTTCTTGTATGTATAGCTTGATTCAAAAACAGGCAATTAAACAAGGAGTCTATAAGTCAAGACAAAAATGGGAAACTTTGAATATTAAAATTGAAGAAACAAATTGGTCAAGACTATGTCTTGATAGTATGACAAATACAACAAATGACCAGTTAAGATTAGTGCAGTATAATTTTTTACATCAATTATATATTACACCACAAAAAATAAATAAATTAAATCCAAACTTATCTGTTTCCGATGTAACCAAAAAAACGGTACTTTTTTACATTCTACTTGGTCTTGTTCTAAAATTCAACCTTTTTGGAGTTTTATTGGAACAAATTATTGGAACACAACTTCCACATAATCGAATATTATTTTTATTAGGCGATATTGAAGGGATAAAATCAAAACCCAAATTGAAAATTTGAAAGTTTTGAAAATTTGGCGCCCTTATTTACAAAAGACAGGATTAAATATATGGGTGCTCCGAAGATAAAATAATTGGTTATTTGGGGAAATAAATAAATATATGTACTAAAGTTATTACGAACTCCATGGAGCATGTGGGGATCTCCCGATATCCAGGCACTCTTTCTTTCTTTTTCTTTTTTTTTCTATAGGGATGTTAGGGGGGAGGGGCTAAGGGGAGGGGGAAGGGTAAATATATATATATTTTTCGTTCTGTAATCATTTGAAAACTCAATAAAAAAGTTTTTTTAAAAAAAGCTGCTTTTCAAAATAAAAACAGGCGGGGTTGTGGATGCAATCACTCTCGAAAGAACGGAAGTAACATTGCAACGAGGGAGTTCTGTTTCGGTAAACTTTGGGAAGTTTGCAGGACGCTCTGAATTTCAAAGTACCTCCTTTTCCCTTCTGCGGTCAGTCGGTAAAGATAGAGGGGCAGATTTAGGCCACACGGCCCATCGAGTCTGCTCCGCCATTTTCATCAGGGCTGGTCCATTTTCCCTGTCAGCCCCAGTCTCTCTGCCTTCTCCCCGTGTCCCTGCCTGACTAAATCAAACATCTATCTGCCTCGGCCTTGAATATACCCAATGACTTGGCCTCCACAGCCGCCTCGGGCAACAAATTCCACAGATTAGAGACGGTATGTTTTTTTTTAAAATTTTTAGATTTTTATTGAGCGGCTTTGTGGAAGGGTGAAGGGGAACAAGACGCGGACACCTTCCCTCAGCGCGCTTGAAGTTCCCTGGGGAAAACAGACGTCCATCGGGGGGGAGAGAGAAAAACTGGGGCTGTGTCAGTAGGTCGGCACTAACGCTGGCCCGGCCGCCAGTCCGCTGTTCACGCACTCCATCCTAATCAGGATCACGTTCCCGCCAGTGTGTGGAATGCAGCGGATCTGACTGTGGTTCGGTGCCAAGCAGAAGGCAGGACAATAACCACTCACTCCAGGCGGCACGATAGCGAACAGCAGCCCGTGAGTAATCAGCCATTAGCACGGAGCTCAATAATCAAACCTAATAAACGTCTTAATAAGCTGTTAAGGGAGGCGGGCTCTGTCGTGGGCACAGAACTGGAGAGTATGACATCGGTGGCAGAGTGGAGGGCCCTGAGTAGGCTACGGTCAATCATGGAAAACCCTGAACATCCTCTGCACAGCACCATCCAGAGACAGAGAAGCAGCTTCAGCGGCAGGTTGCTGTCAATGCAATGCTCCTCAGACAGGATGAAGAGATCATTACTCCCCAACGCCATTCGGCTCTACAATTCAACCACCAGGGGCAAGACATGTTAAAGTGCCGGGGTTAGGACTGAGCTTAAGTTACCACTCAATGCACTTTAGTAAACTATTTAAGAACTTTTTAATGCTTTTTGGGAGGGTGATTTTCGATGCATATCATATTTGTACTGAGTTAAATACTGTATGTAATTAGTTTTGCTACAATAAGTGTATGGGACACTGGAAAAATTTTGAATTTCCCCTTGGGGATGAATAAAGTATCTATCATCTATCTATCTAAACGGCAACTTATGAAGAGGCTCAGTGATTACCAGCATTACAAAGGGTGGGGGGGGGGCGGGGGTAGGAGAGGCCGGTGAATAGATGTTGTGCAGGGACAGGCAGGGTATTACACCGGAGTGAGTTTAATTTGTCACGTAGCCCGTGACCGGGTCACCGAACCGGCAGAAATGGGAAACATAAAAAAACACAAGATGCTGGCAGAACTCAGCAGGCCAGACAGCATCTATGGGGGGGGGGGGGAGGTAGTGATGACGTTAAACCCTTCATCAGGAGTGTGAAGTAACGTGGGATGGTCGGGGGGGGGGGGGGAACACGTTGGAGTCTGGTATTACTGTAGTAAACTAAGTAATACGGTACTAGAAATGTATGGGACAGGTTGGCAAAGTGTGGAAATAGGAACCAAACCAGGCTCTCTCAGAGCTAGGGGTAAACGGGTACAGTCTTACGATGATGCAGAGTTCAGTTCAGTTCAGGTCGAGGTAGTTAGTCGAGTACCGTTGGAGAGAGAGAGAGAGAGGTGATGCCATTGTCGTTGTCTTCCTGTTGCGGTCACCGACTCTGACCACCCCACGTACGACCGTTCTCCAGTGGTGGACCTGTCACCCAGGCGAGGGTGGACACACAGACCGGTCGCACCGTGAGCCCCCTGATCGATTTCCCCCCCCCCCGAATCGACCCTCCAAGACCCCCACCTTCGCGCGGGTGTCTTGATCAGTCAGGGTGTCAAAGGTTACGGGCAGAAGGCAGGAGAGCGGGGTTGAGAGGGTAATGAATCAGCCGTGATGGAATGGCGGAGCAGGCTCGATGGGCTGAGTGGCCTCCCTCTGCTTCTACATCTTACGGTCTTACAACCCACTCCGAGTGGTTCCCTGACCAAGGAAGCCACGGATTCACCGCACCGGAGGTTACACACGGATGACAGGACAACCAGCTGTGTGTGTGCTTTTTTAAAAGACAATCCAGTATTTCACGGTCATTACCAATAGCAGCTTTCTCACTCTAGATTGATCGAGTCTGTAAGAGAAACTGCACAGATTGGGCCTTCTTTTCCTGCCCTTCGAGAAACCCATCTTCTTAACCCTGGCCTAATCCTGGGACAATTTACCATCACCAATTAACCTACTAACCAATTTACCATGAGCAATTAACTAGTAACCAATTTACCATCACCAATTAACCTACTAACCAATTTACCATGAGCAATTAACTAGTAACCAATTTACCATCACCAATTAACCTACTAACCAATTTACCATGAGCAATTAACTAGTAACCAATTTACCATCACCAATTAACCTACTAACCAATTTACCATGAGCAATTAACTAGTAACCAATTTACCATCACCAATTAACCTACTAACCAATTTACCATGAGCAATTAACTAGTAACCAATTTACCATCACCAATTAACCTACTAACCATTTTACCATGAGCAATTAACTAGTAACCAATTTGAAACGATCAGTTAACCTACTAACCAATTTACCATGACCAATTAACCTACTAACCAAGTTACCATGAACAAATAACTAGTAACCAATTTATAATGACCAATTAACCTACTAACCAACTTATAATAACAATTAACCTACTAGCCAACTTACCATGAGCAATTAACTAGTAACCAATTTGCAATGATCAGTTAACCTACTAACCAATTTACCATGACAAATTAACCTAACTAATTTTAAATGACCAATTAACCTACTAACCAACTTATAATAACAATTAACCTACTAGCCAACTTACCATGACCAATTAACCTACTAACCAACTTACCATGAGCAATTAACTAGTAACCAATTTACAATGACTAATGAACCTACTAGCCAATTTACCATGACCAATTAACCTACTAACTAACTTACCAGGACCAATTAACCGGCTAACCGATACATCCTGTTATGTCGGTGGAATTCAAACAAGAGAACAGTACAGAATGGGAGCAGGCCATCCGGCCCACATTGATCTTCTGAACCAAATAAATCTCCAACTTCTGCCAACGCAACGTCCACGCCCCACCGTTCCAGAGCGTGGGATTCTGAAATCGCGTTTCAATTGAATAGAAATGAAGATCGAGTCAGGGTGAATGCAAACCAGAGTCATGCCGAAGGGTCTCGGCCTGAAACGTTGACCGTTTATTCCTCTCCCCGACCTGCTGAGCGTTTAAAAAGCGCTTTTGTGCATTTTGCTCTGGATTTCCAGCATCTGCAGGATCTCTTCCGCTCGGATGCAGCCCAGCCAGCTTGGCTGAGTGACTGCTGCCAGCTCGGACTGAGGCCTGCAAAACGGGATTAACCGACTGAGAAAGCAAAGTGCAGGACTAATACTCTAAACCCATGACGCAGCAAATTCCCCAGCCGGCGCCGACCGCCGTGCCAACCCCGCGCCCTGCCCGTGGGTTTGCGGTATTTGCAAGGTAAGCACTGCGCGGACGTTGCCGTGAGAGAGGGAGGTCTGCGACCCTGTGGGGAGAAGGGGCTGCGTACGTCCCTCGGTGGGCGGGTGGGGGGGGGCAGAACTCGGCTGTTAACCGCCGGGAAGTACTGGCCTGTTACTTGCTCGTCCACTGCGGTGGTGTAAGGGGAGGGGGCTGAGAGCCGGGCAGAGTCATAGAGAAGTACAGCGCAGAAACAGGCCCTTCAGCCCATCTAGTCTGTGCCGAAACCGTTTAAACTGCCTACTCCCGTCGACCTGCTCCGGGGCCGCACCCCTCCCATTCACGTACCCATCCAAACTTCTCTTCAACTTTGGAATCAAGCTCACCTGCGCTGGCAGCTCATTCCACACTCCCACCACCCTCCGAGTGAAGAAATTCCCCCTCATATTCCTCTTAAACCTCCCACCCTTAAACCATGGCCTCTAGTTGTAGACCCTGGTTGTAAAGCCTGCTTGCATTCACCCTATCGATACCCCTCATAATTTTATATACCTCTATCAAATCTCCCCTCATTCTCCTACGTTACAGAGAATAAAGTCCTAACCTATTCAACCTTTCCTTATAACTTATAAGAGAATAAGAGAGAGAGAGATACTGACAGAGAGAGGGAGAGAGATTGACAGGCAGACAGAGAGACACAGAGCGATTGAGAGAAAAACAGAAAACAGAGACACAGACAGACAGAGACAGAAAAACAGAGAGAGAGAGAGGGACAGAGAGAGAGGGAGGGACAGAGCGAGAGGGAGAGACAGAAAGAGAGAGAGCAAGAGGGGGAGAGAGGGGGAGAGGGAGGGAGAGAGAGAGGGAGAGAGAGGGAGGGGGAGAGAGAGAGAGAGAGAGAGAGAGAGGGAGGGGAGAGAGAGAGAGAGGGAGGGGAGAGAGAGAGATGGAAAGAGAGAGAGAGGGAGAGAAATAGAGAGAGGGAGAGAGAGAGAGGGGAAGAGAGACAGAGAGAGAGAAAGAGAGACATACACACACACACACACACACACACAGAGTTAGAGACAGACAGACACAGAGACACGTTTCGATACGGCAACAATGAATATAAAATTGAGTGCAGTTTTATAAACAAATAAACATTTATTACACACTGCTCAATAAAAATAAAAAGTAAACAAACGACCAACTTAACCGGAAGTTAACGGCAACTCGAACATTTCTTAAAGAGGTAAATGCGAAAGTCCAAATAATTTATACAGTCGATCGGGAGAGACTTTCCTGAAGTAACGAATTCCTCGACGACGTGACGTTACTGCTGATCCCAGCCGAAATATGCCTTGCCCGAAGGATTCAGGACAAAGGAAATAAAAACGGCTTAAAGGAACTGACCTTTTCCTTGACGAATAACGCTGCCCCCAACCCTTTCTGTTCTTACAAGACAGGGGCTGTCTCAGATGCAGGTTACTTTTCCCAGAACAAAGATCCAATAAGGTCGATCCTGTATTAAACCACCGACGACACCAACTTTACTCAATCCCGTACATCGGTAAATCTTCACTCCCCAATAATTAGACTTTAAAATTAAATGGAAGATATATCAAACATAACTGGCAGTGGGTTTAAAAACTGCCAGCACAACTGACAATAGAAAGTAAAACCCCACTTCAAAACAAATCTGCGTCATGAGACAAATACGCAGCGCAACAGAATAACTGACGAATTAAACCATGAACTGCAAGTCTTTCCCATTTTATACCTGTTCGAACAGGCCATCACGTGACCTCCCACTGGCGGGAAAATTACATCACATGACCTGCCACAGGCGGGAAAATTACATCACGTGACCTCCCACTGGCGGGAAAATTACACCACGTGACCTCTCACTGGTGGGGAAATTACATCACGTGACCTCCCACTGGCGGGAAAATTACATCATGTGCCCTCACACTGGTGGGAAATTACATCTCCCTGTTCCCCCGATCTGCACGACGAATTATACTGAAATTCCAAATATATTACATACCCATGTTCCCCCGATCCACACAACGTATTGTATCGAAATTCCAAATATATTACATCCCCACGTTCCCCCGATCTACAATAATAATTACACTGAAATTCCAGATATATTACATCCCCACGTCCCCCCGATCTACAATAATAATTACACTGAAATTCCAAATATATTACATCCCCACGTTCCCCCGATCTACAATAATAATTACACTGAAATTCCAAATATATTACATCCCCACGTTCCCCCGATCTACAATAATAATTACACTGAAATTCCAAATATATTACATACCCACGTTCCCCCGATCTACAATAATAATTACACTGAAATTCCAAATATATTACATCCCCACGTTCCCCCGATCTGCAATAATAATTACACTGAAATTCCAGATACGCTCCATCATCCTTTCCTCCTGATCTGCTCTACCATTTATACTGAAAATCTAAATATATTACATCCCAATATATTACTGTTGACCCATTCCAGCAGAGGAAAGTCAATGCTGTCAGGTCTCCGGTACTGAGTTTGGCTCAGAAGACGGCGAGCTGTGGTGACGGGGGATTCGCTAGTTAGAGGTAAAGGTTCTGTGGATAAGAACGAGATTCCCCCCCCCACCCCGATGGTACGTTGCCTCCTAGGGGGCCGGGGTCCCGAGTCCTCTGCATTCCTAAATGGGGTGGGGGCGAACAGCCGGAGGCCGTGGTAACAGCGACGTGGGTGGGACGAGGGAGGTGGCCCTGCAAAGTGAGTTCAGGGAGTCGGCTGCTCAGTTAAAGGGGCGGGAGACACGGTGAGGGGGGGGGGGTGGTGGTGTGACCTTAGGGCGTGCCCAGGAGAGACGTCTTGCGCCTGAACTGGAGGGGGACTGATACCCTGGCAAACAGGTCTGCTGGTGCTGTCCGGGGGTGGGGGGCAGGGGGCTGGGAACCAGACAGCCAGAACAGTTAGAGGAGGCAGGTGCTGGGAGGGGCCGCAGGGAGTCACATGGTCAGGCAGGGTCCCGAGCTGCTTCTCGTTCAATGCAGGAGGTACCCTATCGGGGAGCGGACCGGCACCTGGAATTACGAGGCAGTAGCCGTCAGTGAGACTGGGCTGCAGGCGAGGCAGGACTGGCGGCTCGCTGTTCCCGGAGTTCCGTCGCTTACAGAGCGCGAGGGGTTAAAGGAGGAGGGGAGGCATCACTAGTCGGGGGAAAACGTCACACGGCGGTGCCCCTCGTCCGGATGGGTTGGTGAGGCGTTATGAGTGGAACTGAGGAGCGAGGAAGTTGAGTAAGTCTCCGGGACCGGGCGAGATCCAGGCTACGGTGGGAAGCGAGGGAAGAGATTGCTGAGCCTCTGGCAATGCATCGTCGATAGGGACGGGAGAAGTACCGGGGGGCTGAAACGTCGATCCCTTGTTCGAGAAGGGGAGTCGAGGTAACCTGGGAAATTATAGACCAGTGAGTCTTACTTCAGTGGCGGGCTACACTTACAGGGCCAGCTAACAAACGATGGGATTCAGAGGAGCAAATCTGCAGATTCGCTACTAAACTGTTGTTACAAGGAACGTAAGATTACAACAGTAGGCAGCTTTAACTTTCCACATAAAGGCTGGGACTCCCACACTGTGTAAAAAAAAAAGTTTAGATGGTAAAGTTCATCAAATGTGTTCAGGAAAGTTTGGGTTAGTAAGTTTGCTGATGACACAGAGGTTGTGGGTGTTGTGGATAGTGTGGAGGGCTGTCAGAGGTTACAACGGGACATTGATAGGATGCGAAACTGGGCTGAGAAGTGGCAGATGGAGTTCAAACCCAGATAAGTGTGAAGTGGTTCATTTTGATAGGTCAAATATGATGGCAGAATATAGGGCATTAACAGTAAGACTCTTGGCAGTGTGGAGAATCAGAGGGATCTTGGGGTCTGAGTCCACAGGACACTCAAAGCTGCTGCACAGGTTGTCCCTGTAATTAAGAAGGTGTACGGTGTATTGGCCTTCATCAATCGTGGGATTGAGTTCAAGAGCCGAGAGGTAATGTTGCAGCTCTATAGGACCCTGGTCAGACCCCACTTGGAGTACTGTGCTCAGTTCTGGTCGCCTCACTACAGGAAGGATGTGGAAACCATAGAAAGGGTGCAGAGGAGATTTGCGAGGATGTTGCCTGGATTGGGGAGCGTGCCTTACGAGAATAGGTTGAGTGAACTCGGCCTTTTCTCCTGACGGGAGGGGTGAGAGGTGACCTGATAGAGGTGTACAAGATGATGAGAGGCATTGATCGTGTGGATAGTCAGAGGCTTTTCCCCAGGGCTGAAATGGCTAGCACGAGAGGACACAGGTTTAAGGTGCTGGGGAGTAGGTACAGAGGAGATGTCAGGGGTGAGTTTTTCACTCAGAGAGTGGTGAGTGTGTGGAATGGGCTGCCGGTGATGGAGGTGGAGGCGGATACGATAGGGTCTTTTAAGAGACTCTTGGGGGTACATGGAGCTTAGAAAAATAGAGGGCAATGGGTGAAGCCGAGGTAGTTCTAAGGTAGGGACGTATTTGGCACAGCTTTGTGGGCCGAAGGGTCTGTATCGTGCTGTAGGTTTTCTGTGTTTTAAAGTTTCCTTACGTAGGGAGAAGCGTGCGATACTGGACTGAACGAGGCAGGGCAGGTGAAGTGTTCACAGTGCCAGGAGTTTCAAGGTCAGCACTGAAAACAAAAGGCCCGACCCACGACCTGAAACTCGAGTCTGGAGGCAGGCCAACGTTTATTTTCTAAGTGGATCCGACAAGGGGTGGGTTGGGGCCGGGCTTGATTCCCGGCAAAGGAGAGCGGGGAGGGCCCCCGGAAACCTGTCGCGCGCCTGGGTGTCGGAATAAGAGGCGGGGGGCACCGGCTTCAGCGAACCCGGGCTTTCGAGAGATATTGAGGCCCCGGCTGAGGGGGT
>NW_026778983.1:82500-117993 GCF_030144855.1 Hypanus sabinus
TTACGCGAAAAATGCACGGAGTCGGGTGGGGGGACATTCCAATGAAAATGCGATCATCGCTATTTATAAACCGCTCGATTCCCTGGGGGGGGGGGAATGAAGTGGGGCATCGTTCCTGGGAAACCACCCCCCCCCCCCACACACACACACACCGTAACGCCTCTGCAAAAAGGGGGATACGTCCGTGTCCGGCTGAGGGCCCCCCCCTCCCCGGCAGAGCCCCCGACCCAGGGGAGCCGTGCGAACGGACCCCAGGAGCAAAAGTCCACCCGCGACCCCCCCCCCAAACCTCTCCCCTTCCAGGAGGGCGGGAGTGAAGTGGCCGGACCCGGGAGGGGGGGGGAGGCTGCCAGCTCTCGCACTGACCCCCTCCCGGTCACAGAACACGGGGGTGGGAGGGGGGGTGCCCGTGAACGAGACTCTACCCAGCGACGACCCCCATGTCGTGGGGATAGGGAGTGGAGGGGGGGGGGAGAAGGATTTCCACTGGGGGGGGGAACTTCATCTCCCCCCTCCCCCACCCCACTGCAGACCCCGACCCTAGCACCTCTTCCCCCCCCGTTCGGGGATCGAAACCGGCCGAGAGGCGGGGGGGGGGGGAAAGGACAGAATTAACCCGCACGCTGACGGGAGTTTCGCTCCGCCGCCCCAACACCACGTCAGACCTAAAACATCTCCAAAATGCGGAGATAATTTCCCCTGCCACGTCCAACAGGAAGCAGCGAGGTTAATAAAAAGAAAAGGAGGGAGGGGACGGACGACGACGGAATATAAACAGACTTGAGAAGTCCGAGGCAGAGAGAGAGTGAGAGTGAGATGTTTTTCATTCGCACCTGTTGCGTGGGGAGGGCAAAACTTCTCCCACCCCACCCACGGGGACTCTGGCCCCGCAAGAAACAGGAGCCAGACGGGGGCCGCTCGGCCCGTCGAGACTGCTCCGCTATTCCAACATGGCCCGTTTATTAAACCCCTCCCCTCCTCCTCCTCACCCCGTTCTCCTCGTAACCCCAGGCTAATCTATCCTTTTCCCCCCCGCCCCCTTTAAATATACCCGGAGGGTCCGTTCCAGCGGCTGCTCCCTCTCCCCCCACCCTCCTCCTCCTCGTAACCCCAGGCTAATCTATCCTTCTCCCCCCCGCCCCCTTTAAATATACCCGGAGGGTCCGTTCCAGCGGCTGCTCCCTCTCCCCCCACCCTCCTCCTCCTCGTAACCCCAGGCTAATCTATCCTTCTCCCCCCCGCCCCCTTTAAATATACCCGGAGGGTCCGTTCCAGCGGCTGCTCCCTCTCCCCCCACCCTCCTCCTCCTCGTAACCCCAGGCTAATCTATCCTTCTCCCCCCCGCCCCCTTTAAATATACCCGGAGGGTCCGTTCCAGCGGCTGCTCCCTCTCCCCCCACCCTCCTCCTCCTCGTAACCCCAGGCTAATCTATCCTTCTCCCCCCCGCCCCCTTTAAATATACCCGGAGGGTCCGTTCCAGCGGCTGCTCCCTCTCCCCCCCACCCTCCTCCTCCTCGTAACCCCAGGCTAATCTATCCTTCTCACCCCCTCCCCCAGCCTCCTTTAAATATACCCGGAGGGTCCGTTCCAGCGGCTGCTCCCTCTCCCCCCACCCTCCTCCTCCTCCTCCTCACCTGAGTCAGGGCGAGGGAAAGTCAACACGGAAATGGGGAAAGTCACGGCGTGTAGGTTTTGTTAACAAGACGCGGGCGGAGGGAGCGACGACAATGACTCCCTGAAGGCCGGAGGCGATGGGGAACGTCCTGCGAGGCTGCACGGGGGGGTAAGCACTCCTCTTTCAGACCCAGATTTCCCCCCCCCTCCCTCCCCATCCCACCGCGTGTGGCGGGGGGCACCTGTCTATGTTCTAAGGGTTAAGCGCTCCCCGGTTAACCCCGGCCCCCCCCCCACCACCACCGGAGGGGAGGGGGCGGGGAGTTAACCCCCGTCTTGTTTACCACTGAGGGTTAAGCGCTCCCCGGTTAACCCCGGCCCCCCCCCACCACCACCGGAGGGGAGAGGGCGGGGAGTTAACTCCCGTCTTGATTACCACTAAGGGTTAAACGCTCCCCGGTTAACCCCGGCGCCCCCCACCACCGGAGGGGAGGGGGCGGGGAGTTAACTCCCGTCTTGTTTACCACTGAGGGTTAAACACTCCCCCGTTAACCCCGGCCCCCCCACCACCACCGGAGGGGAGAGGGCGGGGTTCACCCCCGTCTTAATTACCGCTAAGGGTTAAACGCTCCCCGGTTAACCCCGGCGCCCCCCACCACCGGAGGGGAGGGGGCGGGGAGTTAACTCCCGTCTTGTTTACCACTGAGAGTTAAACACTCCCCCGTTAACCCCGGCCCCCCCACCACCACCGGAGGGGAGAGGGCGGGGTTCACCCCCGTCTTAATTACCGCTAAGGGTTAAACGCTCCCCGGTTAACCCCGGCGCCCCCCACCACCGGAGGGGAGGGGGCGGGGAGTTAACCCCCGTCTTGTTTACCACTGAGGGTTAAACGCTCCCCGGTTAACCCCGGCCCCCCCACCACCACCGGAGGGGAGAGGGCGGGGAGTTAACCTCCCGTCTTGATTACCGGTTCCCAGCTGGAGTTTAACCCTGACGGTCGAATCGACGCGAGGTTTCTCTTGTGTTGTGTTTTTTTTAATCACTATTGAGAGCTTAATTTTTTTTAAAAAAAAGCAATGTGCAATTGTTGTCCTCGACTCATCTGCGAAGTATGGGTTTAGTTTAAGGCGTAGCCCGGGGGAGGGGGGGGTCAGGTAAAAGAAGTTCTAATAACCTGTTTTAAGATACGTGGAGTGAAACTTCATTCCCGCGCGGGCAAAACTTTTGTGAGAGTTTACAAAAAGAACAACGGGGAGGAGTTGGGTCATTGGTGGTGGGTGGTAGTGGTTTGTGAAATGTCTTCTGTTAGTAGGGGATGAGGGGGAAGTGCACCCCCCGGGAGGAGTGGAGGGGGGGAAACAGAGGGAAGAGGTCAGGTGGAATCCGACCAGCGTTAAGATGGTTGAATTTGCGGGACGCGGTCTGTTTGATCTGTGCAAGGGAGAACTCGAGGACAAGAGGACACTGGCTGCCCGGGTAGGCCCCGTTGCCTCTGCCTGTTCCCGGCCCTGCCGCACAGTCCTGTCCTCGGACCTTGACACACCCGCCCCCACCATCCTTTGGTTCACAGACGGTCCCTTCCCAAATGTACCCTGACTCCCCCCCCCCCCCCCGCCGTTTTCAGCCCCTGTCCCCCGTCAAGATGGCTTTGAAACTCCCAGCTTCTTCCTCAATGTGAGAGCCTCCCAGTTCCCCCCCCCCACCACCACCCTCATCCATCTGGGGGGGGTAGGGCTCGTCGTCACCCTCAACAATTCCTCCCTCAGCTCCTCACACCTTCTCCAGACCTGAGATGTAACCACACGCCCTCTCCCCCATGGGCCCCAGCTACTCCTCCCTCCTCACTGGCGAGGTGGAACGGTCCCGGTTCCAAACCCTCCCCAACTCCTCCTCCGCCACCTCGACCTCCATGTTGCTAACGCCAGGAAATCTGCAGATGCTGGGAATTCAGGCAACACACACACACGAAATAATGGTGGAACGCAGCAGGCCGGGCAGCGTCTATAGGGAGAAGAACTGTCCAGACGAGGAAATCTGCAGATGCTGGGAATTCAGGCAACAACACACACAAAATGCCAATGGAACACAGCAGGCCGGGCAGCGTCTACAGGGAGAAGAACTGTCCAGACGAGGAAATCTGCAGATGCTGGAAATTCAAGCAACAACACACACAAAATGCTGGTGGAACACAGCAGGCCAGGCAGCATCTATAGGGAGAAGCACTGTCGACGTTTCAGGCCGAGAACCTTCGTCAGGACTAACCGAAAGGAAAGATAGTAAGAGATTTGAAAGTAGTGGGCTGGGGGGGGAAATGCGAAATGACAGGAGAAGACAGGAGGGGGTGGGGTGAAGCTGAGAGCCGGAAAGGTGATTGGCGAAAGGGATACAGAGCTGGAGAAGGGAAAGGATCATGGGCCGGGAGGCCTCAGGAGAAAGAAAGGGGGGGGAGCACCAGAGGGAGATGGAGAACAGGCAGAGAGAGACAAAAGCTAAATATGTCAGGGATGGGGTAAGAAGGGGAGGAGGGGTATTAACGAAAGTTAGAGAAGCATACACCTTATGTACTGGCTGGGTAGCCTCCAACCTGATGGCATGAACATTGACTTCTCTGTAACTTCTGTTAACTTCTCCTTCCCCCTTTCTCGATCTCTCTGCCTCCCTCTCTGGGGACAAGCTGTCAGCAAGACATCTTTATCCCGGACCATTCATGTCACAGATTCAAACCCCCCCCCCCCCCGCCCCCCGAGCCATCGGACAACCAACCTTCGGCTCTCTGCTGTGCCCTATTGTCCTGTTTATTATTTATCGTAATGCCTGCGCTGTTTTGTGCACTTTATGCAGTCCTGGGTAGGTCTGTCGTCCAGTGTAGCTTTCTCTGTGTTGTTTTTTACGTAGTTCTGTCTAGTTTTTGTACTGTATCGTGTAACACCATGGTCCTGGAGGAACGTTGTCTCGTTTTTACTGTGTACTGTACCAGCAGTTATGGTCGAAATGTGACTTGACGTGACTCGCACGGCTGTCTTCACCGTGCCCCTTCCCCCTTTTCTCAGTTCCTCCGTCCCCGCCGGATCTGCTCCCAGGAGGTGGCTCTCCCTCTCCGGAACGTCGGGGATGTCCCCCTCCTCCGAAGAAGATTGGGGTTTGCCTCCCTCCGCTACCGACCCCGCATCTCCTGACCGTCCGGGCTCACCCCGTCGTCCCAGCGCCCTGGCAGTGCTCGTGTCCTCGCACACCCCCGTGCTCGGCATCCCGCAGGGGCCCGCGGCAGGCCCTGGTCCGTCGTCCCTCCCTCCCGGCCCTCACCCCCTGCACCCCCTCACCCCGAAGCGAAGCACCCTGCCCCCCCCCCTCCTCCCCCCGCCTCCGTTCGGGGCCCTCCAAACGGTCCCCTTCCAGGCGAGGCAACCCTTCACCTGCCCGTCTGCTGGGGTCGCCCGGTGACCTCCCTTCCGTCGGCGGGACCCGGCGCGACTCGGGAGACCGCTCCACCGAGCCGCCGGCGAAAGCGGGGTCTCCCGGCCGCCGCCCGTTTCAATTCCGCGGCCGCCGTCTCCTCCTCCTCCTCTGCCGCGATGAGGCCAGGCTCGGGTCGGGGGAGAGCGACACCCAGGATTCCGTCTGGGCATCGGCTTCCCCAGCTCTCATCCCCCCCCCCCCCAATCCACCATTCCCCATTCCTCTTTCCGCAGTTGAGGTGCAATATGTTCAGGGTGAGTTCTGTGCGGCACGGTGACGCGTCGCCGTGGAGCGGAGAGCGATTTGTAAATCTGGCGGGATAGGGAATAGCGAGGGCGGAGGGGTGTGGGACAGGCGGCAGGGGAGGGACTGCCACACAGAGATGCCCACCCGGCCCCTGAGACGCCAGGCAAGGTCATTTGATTCCAAACAATTGGTTTATGTCTCCCTCCCCTCTCCCTTCTCCCAGCCACGATTCCCCCTCTCCCTGCCCCCTTCTCACTCAAGTTAAACCTTCCCACTCAAGTTAAACCCTGCCCCGAGCCTTATTGGCTCATCAGGCCGGTTTCCGTGGCGTGAAGCGACTGAGAGTACGAGACTCCCGCCCCGGATAGGACGCCAGTCTATCCCGAGGTTAACCCCCAGCGTTTTGCCGGTACCCGTTTTCAGCCGGGCGGACCGGAGTGATGTGTGTGGTTAAGTGCCTCGCTCAAGGACACAACACGCCGCCTTGGCCGGGGCTCGAACTCACAACCCTCGGATTGCCAGTCCAACGCCTTAACCACTAGGCCGCGCACAACCCTGCCTCCCCACTCCCTTCCCTTTTTCCCAACCATGATTCCCCTCTCCCTTCCCCCTTTTCCCAACCGTGATTCCCCTCTCCCTTCCCCTTTTCCCAACCATGATCCCCCTCTCCCTTCCCCTTTTTTCCAACCATGATTCCCCTCTCCCTTCCCCCTTTTCCCAACCATGATCCCCCTCTCCCTTCCCCTTTTCCCAACCATGATTCCCCTCTCCCTTCCCCTTTTTTCCAACCATGATCCCCCTCTCCCTTCCCCTTTTCCAACCATGATTCCCCTCTCCCTTCCCCATTTTCCCAAACATGATTCCCCTCTCCCCATTTTCCCAAACATGATTCTCCTCTCCCCATTTTCCCAAACATGATTCCCCTCTCCCTTCCCCTTTTCCCAACCATGAATCCCCTCTCCCTTCCCCTTTTCCCAACCATGAATCCCCTCACCCTTCCCCTTTTCCCAACCATGAATCCCCTCACCCTTCCCCTTTTCCCAAACATGATTCCCCTCTCCCTTCCCCTTTTCCAACCATGATTCCCCTCTCCCTTCCCCTTTTCCCAACCATGATTCCCCTCTCCCTTCCCCTTTTCCCAACCATGATTCCCCTCTCCCTTCCCCTTTCCCCAACCATGATTCCCCTCTCCCTTCCCCTTTTCCCAACCATGATTCCCCCTCTCCCTTCCCCTTTCCCCAAACATGATTCCCCTCTCCCTTCCCCTTTTCCCAACCATGATTCCCCCTTCTCCCTTCCCCTTTTCCCAAACATGATTCCCCCTCTCCCTTCCCCTTTTCCCAAACATGATTCCCCTCTCCCTTCCCCTTTTCCCAACCATGATTCCCCTCTCCCTTCCCCTTTCCCCAGCCATGATTCCCCTCTCCCTTCCCCTTTCCCCAACCATGATTCCCCTCTCCCTTCCCCTTTTCCCAACCATGATTCCCCCTCTCCCTTCCCCTTTCCCCAACCATGATTCCCCTCTCCCTTCCCCTTTCCCCAGCCGATTCCCCTCTCCCTTCCCCTTTCCCCAACCATGATTCCCCTCTCCCTTCCCCTTTTCCCAACCATGATTCCCCCTCTCCCTTCCCCTTTCCCCAAACATGATTCCCCTCTCCCTTCCCCTTTTCCCAACCATGATTCCCCCCTCTCCCTTCCCCTTTTCCCAAACATGATTCCCCCTCTCCCTTCCCCTTTTCCCAAACATGATTCCCCTCTCCCTTCCCCTTTTCCCAACCATGATTCCCCTCTCCCTTCCCCTTTTCCCAACCATGATTCCCCTCTCCCTTCCCCTTTCCCCAGCCATGATTCCCCTCTCCCTTCCCCTTTTCCCAGCCATGATTCCCCTCTCCCTTCCCCTTTCCCCAACCATGATTCCCCTCTCCCTTCCCCTTTTCCCAAACATGATTCCCCTCTCCCTTCCCATTTTCCCAAACATGATTCCCCCTCTCCCTGCCCCTTTTCCCAAACATGATTCCCCTCTCCCCATTTTCCCAAACATGATTCCCCTCTCCCTGCCCCCTTCCCACTCTCAGTCCACAAAAGAATCAAGTTTATCGTCTCATGAAATTAGGGTTTTTTTGTGTCAGCAGTACAGTGCAATACATAAAATTACTGCAGTGCTGTGCCTACATATATGTGCCTCAGACTTTTACACCATATTGTAAATACACACAATAAATTTAATAAGTTGTGCAAAAAGACAATTGAAAAACTAGTGAGGTCGTGTTCATGGGTTCAGTGTCCATTCAGAAATCGGATGGCAGAGGGGAAGAAGCTGTTCCTGAATCGCTGAGTGTGTGTCTTCAGGCTCCTGTACCTCCTCCCTGATGGCGGAGGGGAAGAAGCTGTTCCTGAATCGCTGAGTGTGTGTCTTCAGACTCCTGTACCTCCTCCCTGATGGCGGAGGGGAAGAAGCTGTTCCTGAATCGTTGAGTGTGTGTCTTCAGGCTCCTGTACCTCCTCCCTGATGGCGGAGGGGAAGAAGCTGTTCCTGAATCGCTGAGTGTGTGTCTTCAGACTCCTGTACCTCCTCCCTGATGGCGGAGGGGAAGAAGCTGTTCCTGAATCGCTGAGTGTTTGTCTTCAGACTCCTGTACCTCCTCCCTGATGGCGGAGGGGAAGAAGCTGTTCCTGAATCACTGAGTGTGTGTCTTCAGGCTCCTGTACCTCCTCCCTGATGGCGGAGGGGAAGAAGCTGTTCCTGAATCGCTGAGTGTGTGTCTTCAGGCTCCTGTACCTCCTCCCTGATGGCGGAGGGGAAGAAGCTGTTCCTGAATCGCTGAGTGTGTGTCTTCAGGCTCCTGTACCCCCTCCCTGATGGCGGAGGGGAAGAAGCTGTTCCTGAATCGCTGAGTGTGTGTCTTCAGGCTCCTGTACCTCCTCCCTGATGGCGGAGGGGAAGAAGCTGTTCCTGAATCGCTGAGTGTGTGTCTTCAGGCTCCTGTACCTCCTCCCTGATGGCGGAGGGGAAGAAGCTGTTCCTGAATCGCTGAGTGTGTGTCTTCAGCCTCCTGTACCTCCTCCCTGATGGCGGAGGGGAAGAAGCTGTTCCTGAATCGCTGAGTGTGTGTCTTCAGCCTCCTGTACCTCCTCCCTGATGGCGGAGGGGATGAAGCTGTTCCTGAATCGCTGAGTGTGTGTCTTCAGCCTCCTGTACCTCCTCCCTGATGGCGGAGGGGATGAAGCTGTTCCTGAATCGCTGAGTGTGTGTCTTCAGGCTCCTGTACCTCCTCCCTGATGGCAGACGGGAAGAAGCTGTTCCTGAATCGCTGAGTGTGTGTCTTCAGGCTCCTGTACCTCCTCCCTGATGGCGGAGGGGAAGAAGCTGTTCCTGAATCGCTGAGTGTGTGTCTTCAGGCTCCTGTACCTCCTCCCCGATGGCGGACGGGAAGAAGCTGTTCCTGAATCGCTGAGTGTGTGTCTTCAGGCTCCTGTACCTCCTCCCTGATGGCGGAGGGGAAGAAACTGTTCCTGAATCTCTGAGTGTGTGTCTTCAGGCTCCTGTACCTCTTTCCCGACAGCAACAATGAGAAGGGGGCACGTCCTGTGTGACGGGGGGGGGGGGGGGGCCTTAGTGCTCTACCCTGCCCGTCGCTGAGGCACCACTCCTTGACGGTACCCTGGACCCCGGGGAGGCCGGTGCAGAGGGGGCATAGAGAGGTTCCTGGAGGGGTGTGGGCTGAGCACAGGAGAGTGGGGCAGCCACAGCCGGCATGGGGCCGTCGGGCCGAACAGCCTGAGTCGGCGCCGTCTCACTCCCCCGACTGTCGGCTCTGCGAACGGTGGGTGAAGGAGGGACCTGCAGTTGTCCCGGAAACCAACTGGCAAGGAAAACGGATCACGGCGCGACAGAAGGGACAAATTCCAACAAGATTTACTGTGAGATCTGCCAAGGGGAATAAAGACTTCGAGAAGCATTTTCTCTTTTTCTCCCCAGGGCTGAAATGGCTAACACGAGGGGGCGTAGTTTTAGTGGGTGTCAGGGGTGAGTTTTTCACACAGAGAGTGGTGAGTTTGTGGAATGGGCTGCCGGTGACGGTGGTGGAGGTGGATACGATAGGGTCTTTTAAGAGACTCCTGGATGGGTGCATGGAGCTCAGAAAAATAGAGGGGCCGTGCGGTCGGGAGATTCTTGGCGGCTTCTGGAGTGGGTCGGCACAACACGCTGGGCCGCAGGGCCTGTGACGTGCCGCAGATTTGTAACTTCTGCGTTTCGCTATACCTGTATCGGCGCGTTCTTTTGGCGTGAAACCTTGGCCCGAAACCCACGTGGAAAAGTTTATGAAGAGAATTAGGAACTGAAATGGCCGATTTTAGGAAACACTATGTACTCAAGCACACTACCTTGGACAGAGGGAGGAAGAGAATATATATATATATATATTCGACATTGTCAATATATATATATATATATATATGTAAATTTTATACACACTGAGGTGAAACTTCTAAGGATACAAAAACTCTGATTATAACTCTAAACGGCATCTCCAACTGTATTTCAGTGGTTTTCTCAAACTATTTCTTGTTTGGGTTTAGAAAAAAAATTAGAAGTGTTGTCTTCGACCCTTCAGTTAAATTGGAAGCAACTCGGAGGCCATTTATTCAACATTTTCATATGAGCTAAACTGACTTTTCCTAAACCTGACTTTAACTACCCTTAATTATTTTGGATGGAGTTACCTACGCCGCCGTGTATATTTGGCATGTTTTTTTTTTCGTTGTTCGCACCATTCTTTGTAAATTCGAGAGATGAGCGTGCAAATAGCAGTTTCTGAGTCGCTCAAGCCACCCTGTCTGCCACCAACAATCATTCCACGCTCAAAGTGACTTAGATCAGATTTCTTCCCCATTTTGATGTATGGTCTGAACAACTGAACCTCTTGACCGTGCTTCCATGCTTTTATGCGTTGAGTTGCTGCCACGTGACTTAATAGATATTTCTTTAACGAACAGGTGTACAGGTGAACCTAATAAAGTGGCCAATGTGAGTGCATTTTCTCTGGGAAGGGTGGTGTAAATGTCAGGGCGACGGGCTCTCTAAAGGGGATAACTCGAAATCTGAAACCTGAGAATTAACTTCTGGCGAGAGTCTAATTGCTTTTACAGTTTCTGTTCCACTGAAAGGAACTGTTCATTCCCAACTGGAGTCATTAGGACGCGTGTTGTGAGAAATGAACTCAACGTGAAGAATTGAAGGTTATACTCGCGGGAGATGAGGATCCAGCGAGACCCTGACTGTCAACGAGTAGCTGCTTTAGTCTGCTCTGTGACCCAAGCTTTTGAACGGGGAGCCAACCAAATTCTTACACAAGGCCGGTTCAGGGATGACCTGGCCGGAATGACCGAAACTAGGGTCGTTAGGTATTTTTTGTTCTTTTTTTTTGTTGGGGGGGGTTCTTATTTACTCCACTTTTCGTAATTACTGTGAGTTTGGGAGGTTATTGTCATCTATTTGTATTTATACCTTAACCTATTAATTTCGTACTCTCAAGCTCTCTGTATTCATGTTTCATTTACGTTCGTTTAAAATCAATAAAAAGATTTGAAGAGAAAAGAAGTTGACGGCGCTAAACTTAAATGAGAGCGCAACTCCAGGGTGGGGGGTAGGAAAGAAATTAAGAAATAAAGAATGCTCGGCTCCTCCAGAACTTCCTGTTCTGAAAATTGCGATCAGCTGTGGAAAGGCTACATTGGAGCAGAGAGAGTCCTTGAGAATGTTTCCTACCCTATCTGCGCAGAGATAAGCTCCGTACTTTGTGTAAAGTTCACTTTGGCTGACAGCGCGGGGAAGAGTTGGTTCCCACCCATCTGCCCGTTGCTTGAGAGCCGTCTGCCTCTGCTGCGTGCAGAGTATCGAATGGAAGTGATGCCCGCAGACGCTGCGAGGCTGGGATTCGTTTTCAGACCGGCCTTGTGCACCGGGAATCCCCCAATTTCATAAAAACAGAGGATCTGGTTGTGGATGACAGGGGGAATGGAGACGGGTCAACCCCTATTGACACCAATGGATCTGGGGTTGAGAGGGTGAACAGCTTCAAGCTCCACATCACCGAGGATCTCACCCGGTCTGTCCACATCGGCTGTGCAGTGAGAAAGGCACAACAGCGTCTCTCTCACCTCAGACGGTTGAGGAAGTTTGGTGTGGGGGCCCCCCAAATCCTCAGGACTTTCTACAGGGGCACGACTGAGGGCATCCTGACTGTCTGCATCACGGCCCGGTACGGGAACTGTACCTCCCTCAATGGCAGGGGCACGATCGAGGGCATCCCGACCGTCTGCATCACGGCCCGGTACGGGAACTGTACCTCCCTCAGTCGCAGGGGCACGATCGAGGGCATCCCGACCGGCTGCATCACGGCCCGGTACGGGAACTGTACCTCCCTCAATGGCAGGGGCACAATTGAGAGCATCCCGACCGGCTGCATCACGGCCCGGTACGGGAACTGTACCTCCCTCAGTCGCAGGACTCTGCAGAGAGTGGTGCGGACAGCCCGGCACATCTGTAGATGTGAACTCCCCACCATTCAGGACGTTTACAGAGACAGGGGTGTGAAAAGGGGCCCGAAGGATCACTGGGGACCCGAGTCATCCCGAACACAAACTGTTCCAGCTTCTCCCACCCGGGAAACGGTCCCGCAGCATAAAAGCCAGGACCGACAGGCTCCGGGTCAGCTTCTCCCACCAGGCCGTCAGACTGATGAACTGTCCTATTTATTATAAATGACTATGAATGCACGTTGCACTTTTAGATGGAGATGTAACAAAAAGACTTTTACTCCTCGTGCATATGGAGGATATAAGAAAGGTCAATGACTGTTGCCTGACGTCCGTGGGACGGTAGTGTAGCAGTGATTTGTTATGCTTTGTAACTTTCAGAACACTAAACTGATTCAAAGGAAGACGCCCGAGTTCCAAATTGTGGGCCTAACTCCATCGTTAAACGAGGGTGCGCCTATCACGTGGTTAGAACGTTGACATATGCAATTTACATGTTTGTGCATATAACCTGTATTTAATTGTTTAAACAAACAAGAATGCTTAATCAATATCACTGAAACATTAAATGCGCAACACTCCTCCCTGCTTAGCTATGAACTCCAACTCAAAAGAGAGTGCCGCTCAACTATATACAGTCGGCCCTCCTTATCCGTGGGGGATTGGTTCCAGGATCCGCGGATACCAAAAAATGCGGATGCTCAAGTCCCTTATTTAACCCATCTCAGTGTGGTGGACTTTAGGACCCAGCAGAACCCCAGACCTTATTTAACCTTATTTATCTCAGTGCGGTGGACTTTAGGACCCGGCGGAACCCCAGACCTTATTTGATCCTGTCTCGGTGCGGTGGACATTAGGACCCGGCGGAACCCCGGACCTTATTTGATCCTGTCTCGGTGCAGTGGACATTAGTACCCGGCGGAACCCCGGACCTTATTTAACCTGTCTCAGTGTAGTGGACTTTAGGACCCAGCAGAACCCCAGACCTTATTTGATCCTGTCTCGGTGCGGTGGACTTTAGGACCCGGCGGAACCCCGGACCTTATTTGATCCTGTCTCGGTGCAGTGGATATTAGGACCCGGCGGAACCCCGGACCTTATTTAACCTGTCTAAGTGCGGTGGACATCAGGACCCGGCGGAACCCCGGACCTTATTTAACCTATCTCGGTGCAGTGGACATTAGGACCCGGCGGAACCCCGGACCTTATTTAACCTGTCTCAGTGCGGTGGACATTAGGACCCGGCGGAACCCCGGACCTTATTTAACCTGTCTCAGTGCGGTGGACATTAGGACCCGCCGGAACCCCGGACCTTATTTAACCTATCTCGGTGCAGTGGACATTAGGACCCGGCGGAACCCCGGACCTTATTTAACCTGTCTCAGTGCGGTGGACATTAGGACCCAGTGGCGCAGCTCTGAATCCGCGGTGTTTCTGTTCACGAAAATATTCACGATCGCGATTGAAAATGAGGTGGAAGTAATAAAGTGATGGGAAAGAGGTGAAATGCCATCGGTCATTGGAAAAGCGTTCGGCTACAGTCGGTCAACGATCAGAACAATTTTAATGGAGCATGTGAAAGGCCCTGCCTCGATGAAAGTGACAATTATTACTGAGCAACGCAGTGGTTTAATTATTGAAATACGTATGTTTCTTAAGTGTTTTATATGCATAGAAAGGTAAAATATGTACTATATACTAAGAAAAACGTTTGACTAACTGATGCTAAATAATACGGGATGTACCTGTTCCGACTTCAAATCCGACTTAAAGACGGACTCAGGAACGGAACTCGTTCATAACCCGGGGACTGCCTGTACTTTTAAATCATCTCTAGATTACTTATAATACCTAACACGATGTAAAGGCTATGTAAAATAGTTGTTATACTGTATTGTTTAGGGAATAATGACAAGAAAAAATAGTCTGTACGTGCTCAAACAGCGAGTGCCGGAGAGAGAACTTCGGGTTTTCCTGATCCGCGGTCGGTTGAATCCGCGCGTGCGGAACCCGCGGATAAGGACTGTACGGTATGTTTAATGCAACTACTGTATACAGACTCCCACAGCATGGCAAATTTTAAATTGTCCCACTCCGGCCTGAAGATTTAATCACTGGGGGGGGGGTGGGATTTCTTACTCTTGTGGGATAACGTCATTGGCCAGAGGAAGCCACAGTCCGATCAAGGGCGAGGGAAGCAGGCAAACCAGTTGTCTTCGTTTTCCCCCCGCCCCCCCCCTCCCCACTTTGTGGACACTGAACTGACCTTTGACCCTCGGACAATCTAATCACAGCAATTAAACGTGGGCAGGAGTTTCTGACCTGCTAAACTTGAGACCATTGTCCAAGGCTACGTCCGCACTAGACCTGGTAAGTCCGTAACCGAAGCCTCTTCTCTTCGTTTCGACCCTCCGTCCACACCGAAACGGCGGCTTCCTCCCCCCGCCCCGCCGAAAACGGAGATTTTCTAAAACTCCCTCCAGAGTGTGCGTAGATTTGAAAAAGCCGCTCGGGCAGAGCAGTGTGGACGGGGTAAAACCGGGGATTTCTGGAAACGCTGTCGTGACATGCCGGAACAGATAGTGGCAGAATTTCATTGTCTTCCTGAACGCAGAACAGAACGCAATTTCAGAACAGACGGCAGAACGAGACTGAAGCCAGAAATGTACTCACCAAATACTTTGACCCATAACTTACTGAATAAATAAGTACACTCTCGTTGCCATCTCCTATCCTTGCTCGTATGAAAGTGGTTTACCTGTTTATGCAAATACTTCTCTGACAATAGATGTGTAACAGCCTAATGTAACATTGTATGGAAATGCAGACATGCTTTATACATTTAAGAAGGGGCTTTATAAATGTACAAACACAAGGAAATCTGCAGATGCTGGAAATTCAAGCAACACAAAGTGCTGGTGGAACACAGCAGGCCAGGCAGCGTCTATAGGGAGAAGCGCTGTCGACGTTTCGGGCCGAGACCCTTCGTCAGGACTGTCTGTAAGGAAAGATAGTAAGAGATTTGAAAGTAGTGGGTGGGAATGCGAAACGATAGGAGAGGACCGGGGGGGGGGGGGGGGGGGGTGGGGTGAAGCTAAGAGCTGGAAAGGTGATTGGCGAAAGTGATACAGAGCTGGAGAAGGGAAAGGATCTTGGGACGGGAGGCCTCAGGAGAAAGAAAGGAGGAGGGGGGAGCACCAGAGGGAGATGGAGAACAGGCAGAGTGATGGGCAGAGAGAGAGAGAAAAAAAACAAACAACTAAATATTGTCAGGGATGGGGTAAGAAGGGGAGGAGGGTCATTAACGGAAGTTAGAGAAGTCAATGTTCATGCCATCAGGTTGGAGGCTACGCAGCCAGTATATAAGGTGTTGTTCCTCCAACCTGAGTCTGGATTCACCTTGACAGTAGAGGAGGCCGTGGACAGACATATCAGAATGGGAATGGGACGTGGAATTAAAATGTGTGGCCACTGAGAGATCCTGCTTTCTCTGGCGGACCGAGCGTAGGTGTTCAGTGAAACGGTCTCCCAGTCTGCGTCGTCAGTGAAGCGGTCTCCCAGTCTGCGTATTAATGTATTGCTCGTGCAAACATTCAATAGATACAATTGTCACTGCTTCCAGAATGTAATTTTCAAGTAGTAGCTTATGTTTGGCGTAGCGGCGGAGATGTTAAAGGCCGAGAAAGGAAAATTGTAAGTTTCACTTTTACTCAGGTAAAAATAAAATCACCTTTTGCCCAGTAACTCATTTTATTACACCTGTTAAGTACAACAAAATAATCCAGAAAGAGCTGGCAGGATACAGTGTTGGCGCGTGGCCAAGTGGTTAGGGCGTTCGTCTCGTGATCTGGGGAGGCCACTAGTTCGAGCCTTGGGTGTGTCCTTGAGCGAGGCACTTAACCACACATTGCTCTGTGACGACACCGGTGCCAAGCTGTATGGGTCCCAGTGCCCTTCCCTTGGACAACATCGGTGGCGTGGAGAGGGGAGACTTGCAGCTTCGGCAACTGCCGGTCTCCCACACAACCCTGCCCAGGCCTGCGCCCTGGAAACTTCCCAAGGGGCAAATCCATGGTCCATCGAGACTGACGGAGGCCTACTTAAAGGCAAACAAATGAGGTAACAGCAAATTTCACTTTTGCCCATTATTGCACGTAGCTGTCGCCCCTTTCATCGGTGAAGAGACTATGGCTGTAGCAAATGTTTCCAGTGTTAGTCAGATTTTCAGTGCTTGTCGTCAGCCGGGTCATACTGTCCGTGAACTCCCCGTCGGTTGTCTCCGTACGCTCCAGTATTTGTTTCTTTTTTAAGTTTTAAGCCCTGCCGCGTGAGAGACAACAGCCGCCCGTCGTTTGGCAATTTCCTTTCTAAGTTTTTTTTCTAGTCTGTAACTGGACAAACGCGCACTTTGCACGGCGAGATTCGACCCCAAGCACGCCGCTTGATGTGCCCTGCGCGGGCCCAGTAGGAGGAGATTCGCCCAAACACCCGCTTTAACCTGGACGGAGGTATTTTCAAAAACGCTTGGTGTGGACGCCTACCGTTTTTACGCAAAACCGGCGCTTTCAAAATTATCCGGTCTAGTGTGGACGTAGCCAAGTAGCTACGGCCGGCCCTCCTCATCCGCGAGTTCCGCACGCGCGAATTCAACCAACCGCGAATCGTGAAAACCCGGAGGTGCTCTCTCCAGCACTCGTTGTTCGAGCATGTACAGACTTTTTTTTTCTTGTCATTATTCCCTAAACAATGCAGTAGAACAACTATTTACATATTATTTACATTGTATTAGTTACTATAAGTAATCTAGAGATGATTTAAAGTATATGGGAGGATGTGCGTGGGTTATCGAGGATCGGGATAGAAAAAAATCGGAAGTTCTCTTACTAAGTAAGTCGGAACAGGTACATCCGGTATTATTTAGCGTCAGTTAGTCAAACGTTTGTCTTAGTATATATTTTACCTTTCTATGCATATAAAACACTTAAGAACGTATGTTTCAGTTCCAGCATTCTATCTAGTGACAGAACGCTATCGAGTGCGCTCTCCACTGTGCTGGGTTGACATGGAGGATCAAAACCCCAAAATGCCAAAGCCCAATAATTAAACCACTGCGTTGCTCAGTAATAATTGTCACTTTCACTGGGGCAGGGCCTTTCACATTCTCCATTAAAATTGTTCTGATCGTTGACCGACTGTAGCCTAACGCTTTTCCAATGACCGATGGCGTTTCACCTCTTTCCCATCACTTTATTATTTCCACTTTATTTTCAATCGTGACCGCCGGCGTGGGATGGCGAGTCTGTCAGGACCCTGGGGACTTGTGGAAACTGTGTGGTGGTTTCGAACTCGCAGTCCTTTAACATCTTTGGGCTATTTTTACCGTGCCCATGGTCTGGTTTTTTAATCAATTATGCTATTGTTTGCACTGTTGTAGCTATATGTTGTGACTATGTGGTTTTGTGCAGATCTTGTAGCTTTAGTTTTTGGTCTTGTTCTGTCTGGTGGATTTGGAGCTCCTTTCCGGGGAATGTGCTAAGATAGTAGCGCGATATTAATACGCAGCAGCCTCTCCGGACGCTGGACTGGGGATTGCCAAACGTTATGTGGATTTTCTGGTGTAGTCTGTTTTGCCATGTGCTGTTGTGATATCATTCTGGAGGAACGTTGTCTCATTTTTTAACTTCATCGCATTTGTGGTTTCTAAATTCTGAATCGTGATCGTGATTATTTTCGTGAACAGAAACACTGCAGATTCAGAGCTCTGCCGGGTCCTAATGTCCACCGCACTGAGACAGGTTAAATAAGGTCCGGGGTTCCGCCGGGTCCTGATGTCCACCGCACGGAGACAGGTTAAATAAGGTCCGGGGTTCCGCCGGGTCCTGATGTCCACCGCACCGAGACGGGTTAAATAAGGTCCGGGGTTCCGCCGGGTCCTGATGTCCACCGCACCGAGACGGGTTAAATAAGGTCCGGGGTTCCCCTGGGTCCTAATGTCCACCGCACTGAGACGGGTTAAATAAAGTCCGGGGTTCCGCCGGGTCCTGATGTCCACCGCACGGAGACAGGTTAAATAAGGTCCGGGGTTCCGCCGGGTCCTGATGTCCACCGCACCGAGACGGGTTAAATAAGGTCCGGGGTTCCGCCGGGTCCTGATGTCCACCGCACGGAGACGGGTTAAATAAGGTCCGGGGTTCCGCCGGGTCCTGACGTCCACCGCACGGAGACGGGTTAAATAAGGGACTTGAGCATCTGCGTTCTTTGGTATCCGCGGGGGGTCTGGAACCAATGCCCCGCGGATAAGCAGGGCCGACTGTATTTGTTACGTAAATTATCTCAACAGGTGAATTTAGCTACTCCCCATCCCACGCACCACCTGCATTATGAAGGACCCCACGCACCCCTCATACAATCTCTTCTCCCTCCTGCCGTCTGGGAAAAGGCTCCAAAGCATTCGGGCTCTCACGACCAAACTGTGTAACAGTTTCTTCCCCCAAACCGTCAGACTCCTCAATACCCAGAGCCTGGACTGACACCTCACTGCCCTATTGTCCTGTTTATTATTTATTGCAATGCCTGCACTGTTTTGTGCACTTTATGCAGTCCTGGGTAGGTCTGTAATCCAGTGTAGCTTTCTCTGTGTTGTTTTTTATGTAGTTCAGTCTAGTTTTTATGCTGTTTCATGTAGCACCATGGTCCTGGAAAACGTCTCATTTTTACTGTGTACTGTACCAGCAGTTATGGTTGAAATGAGAATAAAAACTGACTTGACTTGAGGAGTGTCCTCTTTTGTAACTATTTTTGGGCGCTTCCTTTCCCAGGAGTGAGCGGGACAACCCGCCACCTTTCCCGCAGTTAGCTGCCCTCTTGAGTTCCATCTTGCGATGGCCCCCTCCGAGGGAGCGGAGGCCAGCTCTCCCCGTTCCTGGGTGGGGCACCCTTCTGCGGATCGGAAACGGGCGCCGGCGGTTTGGCGATCAGTAACGGGGGCGACCCACGCCCCCCCCCCCCCCCCGCGCGGGGGCCGGTGGAAGAACTTCACGCCCCATACCGGGCTCAAGGCTGCCCCGTCGGTCTGGGATTAACTCCTCTCCGCGGCGGTGAGGGAAAGACTGCGGGACGTAGACTTGCATCGCTGGTAACGCCTGACACGACCGCACCCGTTTCTGAGGCGAGGCGTCGCGGGGAAGTGTGGATCGTAACGTGTGAGTGCAGTGTGTCTTTCGGAGACGCGCTTTGTCCGTTGTTATATCTTCCTGCTCTCCCCAGTCGTGACTTCAAGGGGTGGGGCACAGTAGCCGGGTTTGTTACAGTGACTGACGAACCCTGAAAAAAGGGTATTTGCCCCGCCACTGCTCTTGAACTTCCTCGGCACGCGCGTGCGATCCTTGTGCGTCAGTCGTGTCAGCGTCGCTCGGTCTGAAGAGTTCGCGGTTGTTGCGTCGTGCTCCCAGCCCGTCACCGCCCAATCGTTTCTCGACACGCTGCCGAGAGTTTGGAGGTGACCCTCGTCGTCCTGGCTGGTCGCCCGGGCGGTCCCCGTGGCTTTCTGCCGGGGCAGGTGCAGATGCTGCCCCAAAAACAGGCTTTGTGAGTGTTGAGAAACACTTTACCCTTCTCCCAACTCCGTCTGCAGTTAGGCCTCAACTGAGTTCTCCTCCAGGAAGGTTTTACTTCAATGTCGCCAAACAATTGGTACCCGAGCGTACAATCATCACGGCGATATTCGACTCTGCGCTTCGCGCTCCCTGGAGCACAAACCGCAGTAAGTATAATAGAAATTTAAATTATAGATCGTAATTAGAAAACAGAAAAGGGAAAGTTAAGGTAGTGCAAGTCAGATCCGGATATTTGGAAGGTACGGCCCAGATCCGGGTCGGGATCCGTTCAGCAGTCTTATCACAGTTGGGAAGAAGCTGTTCCCAAATCTGGCCGTACGAGTCTTCGTGCTCCTGAACCTTCTCCCGGAGGGAAGAGGGACAGAAAGTGTGTTGGCTGGGGGGGTCGTGTCCTCGATTATCCTGGCAGCCCTGCTCCGACCGCGTGCGGTGTAAAGTGAGTCCAAGGATGGGAGATCGGTTTGTGTGATGTGCTGGGGCGTGTTCACGATCCGCTAGGTTTGCGGAGGTTCCCTCTACCCCGGGCGGAGGGTACTGGTGTACTTTCAGTCTCACACACACCCTGGCAGACTCGTTCTTCCCGGCTACTGGCACCGCTGCTGTTGCCCGCGGGCTCCACTCAGACTCGGGAAGAATTCCCTCACAGCCTCTCCGTAATCCGGCTCACTGGCTACTTCCTGGCGGAACGGGACGAGCCTTGTGAAACTTGGGTGCGGCACTTTCAGTTCATAGAAACATAGAAAATAGGCGCAGGAGTAGGCCATTCGGCCCTTCGAGCCTGCACCGTCGTTCAGTATGACCATGGCTGATCATCCAACTCAGAACCCTGTACCTGCTTTCTCTCCAAACCCCCTGATCCCTTTAGCCACAAGATGCCATATCTAACTCCCTCTTAAATATAGCCAATGAACCGGCCTCAACTGTTTCCTGTGGCAGAGAATTCCACAGATTCACCACTCTCTGTGTGAAGAGGTTTTTCCTCATCTCGGTCCTAAAAGGCTTCCCCTTTATCCTTAAACTGTGACCCCTCGTTCTGGACTTCCCCAACATCGGAAACAATCTTCCTGCATCTAGCCCGTACAATCCCTTTAGAATTTTAAACTTTTCAATAAGATCCCCCCTCAATCTTCCAAATTCCAGTGAGTATAAGCCCAGTCGATCCAGTCTTTCTTCGTATGAAAGTCCTGCCATCCCAGGAATCAATCTGGTGAACCTTCTCTGTACTCCCTCTGTGGAAGGAATTTCTTTCCTCAGATTAGGGGACCAAAACTGTTGGTCAGACTAGTAGTTCAGATAGTTCAGACTATTTTACCCTTTGATGTGTGTGGGTTTTCCAATCCTGCCCTCGCCACCAGTAACGTAATATTGAACTAATTCAAAGGAGTCCAGAAAGAGCGGGTCTAACTTGGAGTTGACTTGAAGTGAGGGGTGTGCGTGTCACGTGATGGCGTATGCAATTTGCCTATTTATACACACAACCCCTGATTAATTATTTAAACGAACAGGAATGCTTCATCAATATATACTGATGTGTACTAAGTCAGGGGTCACCAACCTTTTTCACACCGCGGACCGGTTTAATATTGACAATATTCTCGGCCGACCGGTGGGGGGGTGTTAATCACGACCGGAATACAGAGATACTCGAAGGGGGTTCCTTACGTGCAGTCTATTCCGCAATTTAGTGTCCATGGTTCCCAGCGCTTGCCTCTGTCCCACTTGCTCACGTCTTTCCCTGCTCAAAAAACTCAGCGGGTTTGTCTTTAGGTGCAGGGTGCTTGGACTCAGTTTGCCGATGCAGTTTTGAGGGCTTCATTGTCTCATTGGACAGCCTCCGGGCCCGAACTCCAGCTTCCCGCCCGCCCGCCCGCTGTCTCGGCCAGGTGCGGCTGGTCGTGGCTGGGGTGAGAGGACGAGGTCAGGGCCGGAGGTCCCCGTACCGGGGCCGTGGCGATCGCAGTCCGGAGAGAGTGACCGACCGAGCGAGGGGTGCGACAGGGCGCGCACCCGCCCCCCTTGTGGGTAGCTAGGGTCTATCGGCCGACAGAAGTTTGGCTCGAGGGATGACTTTCACTCGATCGCAGCGAGGTAGCTGCTCCGCTGCTTAGGAAACCCCGAGCCCGAATTAGGTCGTCTGCGAATATCTTAGCACCGGGTTCCCCGCGGACATTCGGTGCGCTGAACAGGTTCAGAGGCGGCGCCCGTCTGTCCCTGGCGCCAGAGTGTCACCGCGTTTGGGCGACTGACGACCTCGCGTGGGTTCAAGTTCAACAGCGGGCGGGACAGGGAATGAGGAAAGGTGCAGCTGACTCATATCGACTCATATCGCCAAATCGTATCGTTCCCTCGCGGTCCGGTGGCACATGCTTTGTGCCTTCTGAATTGCCTACCGGTACCGGACTGCAGTCCGTTGGTTGGGGACCACTGTACTAAACAAATTAAAAATGAAAAGGACACACACAAAATGCCGGTGGAACACAGCAGGCCAGGCAACATCTATAGGGAGAAGCACTGTCGACGTTTTGGGCCGAGACCCTTCATCAGGACTTCTTGCGTTTTGTGTGTGTGTGTGTGTGTGTGTGTGTGTGTGTGTGTGTGTGTGTGTGTGTGTGTGTGTGTGTGTGTGTGTGTGTGTGTGTGTTGCTTGAATTTCCAGCATCTGCAGATTTCCTCGTGTTTACTATCTTTCCTTTCAGTCAGTCCTGACGAAGGGTCTCGGCCCGAAACGTCTGGACAGAGCTTCTCCCTGTAGACGCTGCCCGGCCTGCTGCGTCCCACCTGCATTTTGTGTGTGTTGTTGCTTGAATTTCCAGCAAATGCAGATTTCCTCGTCTGGCCAGCGCTTCTCCCTATAGACGCTGCCTGGCCTGCTGTGTTCCACCGGCATTTTGTGTGTGTTGTTGCTTGAATTCCCAGCATCTGCAGATTTCCTCGTCTGGCCAGCGCTTCTCCCTATAGACGCTGCCTGGCCTGCTGTGTTCCACCGGCATTTTGTGTGTGTTGTTGCCTGAATTCCCAGCATCTGCAGATTTCCTGGCGTTTGCTCCAAAAATGAAAAGGTATATGTAGCTGCCGTGCTGCTTTCCGCCAGCAGGTGGCGACAAACCACCACTTGCTGAAAAAAACCGAGTTTGTTAAATACACAAATTGTTAAAAATACAAATGATGTAAGAACTACGATTTTAGGTTTGCAATATTCTAAATGATATATTTTTTTTTAAGAAGTATTAAAAAGGCGGATACGATAGGGTCTTTTAAGAGACTCCTGGATAGGTGTGTGGAGCTTATAAAAATAGAGGGGCTGTAGGGAAATTGTAGGCAGTTTCCAGAGCAGGTTACATGGTCAGCACAGCATTGTGGGCCGAAGGGCCTGTGACGGGCTGTAGGTTTCTATGTTTTAAAAACAGCTGATTCCAGTAAAGCAAAGCGCATGGGGAAAGCACAGTCAATTTTTTTTTACTTTGGAAAAGTAAAGGTATTAATTCTTTTTTTGGATTTTTTTAAAATAAGGCAGATTGATGTCTTAAATATAAATATTCTCTTTCATATTCACATTTTTTTACAATATCTTCAAGTTAGACATTTTTTTACAAAAATACAAGTGATTTCCCGTACATATTGGAGGCTGACCTGTTGGATACTATTATGAATATGAACCCTTCGATGAAAGGTTCTATTGGAAGAATTTATAATTTATTATTACAATGGGATAAGCGTCCTTTACTTAAGATTGAACAAGATTGAGAGAAGGAACTCAATCTGACTTTTATAGGGGAGGATTGGACGCGGATTCTGAAGCTGGTTAACCCTTCTTCGATCTGTGCCAGTCATTCACCGATTCAATTTAAAATTGTGCATCGTTACCATCTGACGAGGGAGAGACTGTCTAAAATATTTCCCAATGTTGACAAGTATTGTGATGGATGTAAAACTGAGATAGCTACACTGACACATCTGTTCTGGTCATGTTCTATATTAAAATCGCTCTGGAAGTCAGTCTTTTCGACAATTTCTAAAGCATGGGGAGTACTTAAGGGGCTTTTGGATAGGCTTGCGGATGAAAGAGGAAAAATGGAGGGTTGTGTACAGTTCTGGTCACCGAATTATAGGAAAGATATCAATAAATTAGAGAGAGTGCAGAGACAATTTACTAGGATGTTACCTGGGTTTCAGCACTTAAGTTACAGAGAAAGGTTGAACAAGTTAGGTCTCTATTCATTGGAGCGTAGAAGGTTGAGGGGGGATTTGATCGAGGTATTTAAAATTTTGAGAGGGATAGATAGAGTTGACGTGAATAGGCTGTTTCCATTGAGAGGAGGGGGGATTCAAATGAGAGGACATGATTTGAGAGTTAGGGGGCAGAAGTTTAAGGGAAACACGAGGGGGTATTTCTTTAGTCAGAGAGTGATAGTTGTGTGGAATGAGCTTCCTGTAGAAGTAGTAGAGGCCAGTTCAGTTGTGTCATTTAAGGTAAAATTGGATAGGTATATGGACAGGAAAGGAGTGGAGGGTTATGGGCTGAGTGCGGGTAGGTGGGACTAGGTGAGATTAAGAGTTCGGCACGGACTAGGAGGGCCGAGACGGCCTGTTTCCGTGCTGTGATTGTTATATGGTTATATGGAAGGGTTGGTTTGATCTTCGAGTGGGTTAACAGGTTGGCACCTCGTCCTGGGCCGAATGGCCCGCCCTGCGACCGCGTTCCGTGATTCGGTAACCACCTTGGCCTCTCCGGGAACCTCACGAGCCGTCTCCGTTCAGAGTTCAAGCCGGCTCGGAGCGTGCGGAGACGCCTGCCCGGTCGACGGCGTCTGGACCTGAAACCCGTCTTCCCGGGCCCGCCGCCGTTCCTGGGGGGGGGGAGAGGCGGCGAAGTCCCACCACTGTGTGAGCTTTTCTGACGTCGGCAGTCGGGGACGTGCAGGGGGAGTGTTGTGGCGGAACTGGTTGCCGCGCGCGGCTGCGGACGCCGAACCGTTGAAGGCAGGTCGGGGCACGGAGGGACACGGGGAGACTGGGGGCCGACAGGGAAATCGGGTGGGCCCTGGTGAAATGGCGGAGCGGGGCTATTCTGCCCCTATTACCACTCCCACTCTCCCGCCCTCCCCGGGTGCGATTCCTGCCACCATCTGCAAGGAGTTCGCCGATCAACAGGACTGTGCAAGGCCCGAGGCATTGATGCGAATGGCTACGGCGTCGGAGTCTTTTGCGCCGGACTGTGGGGCGGGGGGGGGGGGTGTCTGTAAATCCGGCGGGAGGAGAAGGTGTCGGGGATCGCTGAGGGGGGTGCAGGGAAGGAGTGCCCTGGGCTGACTGGCGGCTGTACGGCGGGAAGGCCGTGAAATCCGTCTGTGAAGCGTTTTGATGCACTCGAGACGGAAGTTTCCCAGGACCGATCAAACCGGTGGTCGATGGCGGGGCGAACCCCCGACCGACGGAGGACTTCCTAGCGTGACGCCCCAGGAGCTGTGAGGAATACAGGCCTGTGCTTCCTCATCCGGCCGTGCTGCGGACTCTTGCCACCAGCAGGAGGTGCCGTCTGCCCCTCAGGAGGGACTCGTAACCGCGTCGGGCAATGAGAGAGTCCTCCATGGGGGGGGGGGGGGAGGGGGAATGAGCACCCACCTTATCGATGCTCCCCATCCCTCTGTATTAAACCTCGTAGAGTTCCAGGAGATAAGAGGGCCTCGGCTGCACAAGGCCGTACTAGCAGTGCTGCGCACGGCTTTGCCCGCTGGGTGGGGGGAGGGGGGTTGTCATCGGGCGGGAGTCGGACGAGGAGGCCGACTGGACCAGAGGGCCTGGACTGCTGGGAGAGGTCAGAGTTCACCCTCCTCCACCACCCCCGCCCCCGGAGTGTGAAGGGGTGACCTCAGGGAAGTTTGTAAAACCAGCAGGGGTCTGGTTAAGGTGGGGGGGGGGGGTTTACCCTCCCTGCTGTTGGGTTTTCAGTTTGGTCTCCCGGCTACCTCCCCTCCCGGCGTGTGTCTGTTTGAAGATTACTGTTTTTAATTGCCGGTTTCAGCTTGTTAAAGTGCTTTTTAATTCTCCAACAGGAAAGGATTCCAAAAGAGGAAATCAACGAGGAACAGCACAGGTAAGTGATTGGGGGTGTCCCCCCATTCTCCCCATCTCCCCCATTCTCCCCGTCTCCCCATCTCCCCCATTCTCCCTGTTGCCCCATTCTCCCCATCCCCCATCTCCTCATCCCCCCATCTCCTCATCCCCCCATCTCCTCATTCTCATCCCCCCATTCTCCCCATCTCCCCATTCTCCTGTCTCCCCATCTCCCCATTCTCCTGTCTCCCCATCTCCCCATTCTCCCCGTCTCCCCATTCTCCCCGTCTCCCCCATTCTCCCCGTCTCCCCCATTCTCCCCGTCTCCCCCATTCTCCCCGTCTCCCCATTCTCCCCTCCCCAGTCTCCCCCAGTCTCCCCATTCTCCCCATCTCCCCATTCCCCCATCCCCCCATCTCCCCATTCTCATCCCCCCATTCTCCCCGTCTCCCCTCAGTCTCCCCAGTCTCCCCTCGTCTCCCCCAGTCTCCCCAGTCTCCCCATTCTCCCCGTCTCCCCAGTCTCCCCTCAGTCTCCCCAGTCTCCCAGTCTCCCCTCAGTCTCCCCCAGTCTCCCCATTCACAATGGCCAATGACCCCACCCAGCCGACTGCGGGAGGAAAATGGGGCCCCCCAGGGGAAACCCAGGCGGTCATGGGGAGAGATCCTGCAAACTCCCCACGGACAGCAGGGGGAATTGAACCCGGGTCTCGGGTACCGCGGAGCGTCGCGCTAACCCCTCCCCACCCGGCCCCCAGAGAAAAGTGAATTCCATGTCGGGATAGAAAGGGGGGAAACGTGGGAATCCCCAGTGTCAGCGTCAGTGGGGAGCAAACCAGACAGAACGGTTCGGGTCGCTGGCCATCTGTCAGTTGGGCGGTTGGTGACGAGTCGGACGCCGGGACCCCGGACGGGCTGGGGCAGGTCATCGGCGATGTCACCTGGGGTCGTCGGGTGTTCCGGGTCTCTCAACCCAGCCCAGGGTTGGATCGGGCCCTGGCCTGTGCCCCCTTTGGCCCATTGCTGCCTGGAGGTTCCCTCAGCAGCCTCTGTGACCTCCCAGTATATATATTTTGGTATATATCCAAAATATATGGTCTCACTCTCCAAGGGTATTTCACATTTAAAGTTGTCTTGTAGGGCATTGTGTATCCCCCTCCATTGTGTCTTTGAAAACAGGGCAGTCCCAAAAAACTATGATAATGATTTGCATTTTGATTTCCGCAATTTCTCCAGCAAACAGGGAGGTTACTAATGTTCAATCTCTTGATTCTCCTTCTGCCCCACAAGGATGATACTAAGATTTCATGAATTCTTTTCTTTCTCGTAGGTCTTAATACCGGGGCAAGAGAGAGTAGACACGTGCAGGTAATAATGACCGAGAGCGGAGCTGATAAGATGATTGGTTGTCCTCCGCCGTCATAGACACAACTGTAACATCCGTCGGGCACAGAGTCACGGGGGGGGGGGGGGGGGGGGGTGAAAGAGGTCAGAGTTCAGCCCCGGCGTCCGCTGTACGCTCTCCCCCGCCGCGGTAACCGTGGGCTCCCCCCCCCCCCCCCGGGTGCTCTGGTTCCCTCCCGCAGCCCAAAGACAGATCGGCTGTTGTAAATTGTCCCTTTAGGGCTAAGTCAAGGGGCCTGTTCTGCCCTGTCTCTCCGAATAAAATACTTGAAACTTCCTCTCCTTATCCCATTTGCCCGCGTGCTCCTCTGTCTAGCCTGCTTTCCGGCCTGTGCCTGAATCTGGTTTCATCACCCTTTCGGGGCGCCAGCCGCTCTTTGTATTTAAAAAAAAAGAACAAACGCAACTCTCTCCTCAAATCACTTCTAATATTCCTCCCTCTCGCCTTAGGCCTATGGCCCTAACTCCCGGGGCAGCCCTGACCCAAGTTTCATGTGGATACAGCCAGACGAAACGGGACCAGGGTACAAAACGCTGTACCAAAGCCCACAGACGGCACGAGGCGCGCGGGGCTCATATTAGTTAGCAGTAAGAGTACGGTTGCACAAATAAAAATAAATATAGCCCCCAGTGCCTAGAGTTCATAGACGTGGTCGGTAGGGACGGGCCTCGGCAGTCCGCAGACGAGCGCAATCGGGCCAGACTTTCACCGAGCTCTTTTGCCTCAACGGGAGTCTCACTCTGAGTGATAGAGGCACCAGTCCCTCCTCTTCGCTGGTAAATCCCCCCCCCCCCCCCCACTGCACACCGGAGATGACCGCAACATCGTAAACCGGGCAGCTGCTTTCCCTCTGAGGGACCATCCCCTCCCGACAGAGTGACTTACAGAAAGCCGGGGTTTGGGTAGTGGGGTCGAGCTCCCACCGCCTGTTCAACGCTCCGGGTCACGTGCGTCTCAAACAGCCTCTGACAACCCAGTCCAGCTCCCGGCCTTCACGTGAGGCTCAGCTACTAAACCCGGCGGAACCGTTTCTACCGACGGGAGAAGGGGGCAAAGGTGGGTCACTGGTGCCTCAAAACCAGTCGCTCCGGGCGGACGGGGCTCGTCGGGCCGCGGTCGGCGGCTCGTCCGGGGGAGGGAAAACTCCGATCTCAAACCTCCGCTGTACCCGCTCGCGGGGGAGGCTCCGGGAGTGAACCCCGAGGGGGAAAATCCGGAGCTGGAGTCCCGGAGGCAGTCCGACGTCGAGTTCGACGCTGACCGGTGACTCCTGGTGCCAGACCGTATCGCTCTCTGCCGTTCCTTTGGGAAAATCAGCTGGGGGGAGAGGGGGAGCCGGCTACGTGGGCTAAAAGCTCGCTCTGCATCTCGTACTGCCCCGGCTTGCCTTGTGTATCACGGAGATGGCTAGGACGTGACGTCCATGGTCAACCTCGACCTCTCCGTGACCTTTCCAAGAGGGGAAAGGTCACAGCCTTCCCGCCCCTATTGCCCTTCTTGGTGCTGACCATCCTCCTCTCTGCAAGTTCAAAATAACTTCCTGACCAGCGGACATCTATGTCTCCGTACGGAACTCCGAGATTCCTTTCCTTGCTGGCATTCTCAGTAACTCCAGTAACCACAATCAAACCAATCGAAGACCAACCGGGCAGGCAAACAAACAGTGGGAAAGAATTTTAAAAACTAATAATAATAATAAATGAGCGGAATAAAAAATCGAGACCTGAGATGAAGAGTCTTTGAAAGTGAGCCCACAGGCTGTGGGAACAGTTTGGTGTTGGGGTGAGTGAAGTTATCCCCTCTGGTTCAGGAGCCCGATGGTTGAGGAGTGATAACAGTCTCTGAACATGGTGGTGTGGGTCCTCAGGCTCCTGTACCTCCTTCCTGATGGTTGTGGGGTAATAACTGTTCCTGAACCTGGTGGTGTGGGTCCTGAGGCTCCTGTACCTCCTTCCTGATGGTTGAGGGGTAATAACTGTCCCTGAACCTGGCGGTGCGGGTCCTGGGGCTCCCGTACCTCCTCCTGATGGTTGAGGGGTGATAACTGTCCCTGAACCTGGTGGAGTAGGTCCTGAGGCTCCTGTACCTCCTTCCTGAAGGTTGAGGGGTGATAACTGTCCCTGAACCTGGTGGTGTGGGTCCTGAGGCTCCTGTACCTCCTTCCTGATGGTTGAGGGGTAATAACTGTCCCTGAAACCGGTGGTGTGGGTCCTGAGCTCCTGTACCTCCTTCCTGATGGTTGAGGGGTAATAACTGTCCCTGAAACCGGTGGTGTGGGTCCTGAGCTCCTGTACCTCCTTCCTGATGGTTGAGGGGTGATAACTGTCCCTGAACCTGGTGGTGTGGGTCCTGAGCTCCTGTACCTCCTTCCTGATGGTTGAGGGGTGATAACTGTCCCTGAAACCGGTGGTGTGGGTCCTGAGCTCCTGTACCTCCTTCCTGATGGTTGAGGGGTAATAACTGTCCCTGAAACCGGTGGTGTGGGTCCTGAGCTCCTGTACCTCCTTCCTGATGGTTGAGGGGTGGTAACTGTCCCTGAACCTGGTGGTGTGGGTCCTGAGGCTCCTGTACCTCCTTCCTGATGGTTGAGGGGTAATAACTGTCCCTGAAACCGGTGGTGTGGGTCCTGAGCTCCTGTACCTCCTTCCTGATGGTTGAGGGGTAATAACTGTCCCTGAAACCGGTGGTGTGGGTCCTGAGCTCCTGTACCTCCTTCCTGATGGTTGAGGGGTGATAACTGTCCCTGAACCTGGTGGTGTGGGTCCTGAGGCTCCTGTACCTCCTTCCTGATGGTTGAGGGGTAATAACTGTCCCTGAAACCGGTGGTGTGGGTCCTGAGCTCCTGTACCTCCTTCCTGATGGTTGAGGGGTGATAACTGTCCCTGAAACCGGTGGTGTGGGTCCTGAGCTCCTGTACCTCCTTCCTGATGGTTGAGGGGTAATAACTGTCCCTGAAACCGGTGGTGTGGGTCCTGAGCTCCTGTACCTCCTTCCTGATGGTTGAGGGGTGATAACTGTCCCTGAACCTGGTGGTGTGGGTCCTGAGCTCCTGTACCTCCTTCCTGATGGTTGAGGGGTAATAACTGTCCCTGAAACCGGTGGTGTGGGTCCTTATTGATGAGTTCTGAGGGGAAGTTGGCTTTGAACGCTGAGCTGCGGTCGATGAAGAGCAACCTGACACGTGCACTTTTCCTGTGCCAGCGTTCTAGGGTCGAGTGAGGAGCCGACAAGATGGAATCTGCTGCGGACCGGCTGCGCCGGAGGTCGCTTCGTGACACCTCGGGTTGCTCCTTATCGACCGCAGCCCGGCGTTCGATACCACCGCCCCCCCCCCCCCCCCCCGCACCCCAGAGCTCCTCGGGCAAGAGCTGGGAAGCTTTCACTTCTGAAGGACTGTGGATCTCACTGGGGAACTTGGGTGCTTTTCCTGGGTTCACCCCTTCCCCCCCCACCGGCCCTGAAGGCCGTTCGCACGTCGTCGTCAGAGACTGAAATCGCAGGGTCGTTTGGGTGGGGGTGAGGGTGGGGAGCCCGTGATGGCTGCCCCGTGTTTTTTTTGACGGTCAGGGCGGGCTCGGAAGGCATGGGGCCCGTCTGGAAGCCAGGCCCTACTGTCCAACGTGGCCCGTCAGCCTCATCTGAGATGACGTCCTTCGCTGATTGGAGTTCAGTCCGGAATTGCCACTCACTTTGCCCGTGGGAGGGCTTTCGGGGACCCTCCTGCGACCTCCTTGGTCACCAGACTCGGAGGAGGCAGAGGCATCTATGTGGTTGGGCGAGGGTGAGGTATTGCAGATCGGCGGGGGGGGGGGGGGTGTGTTTGTGGGCAACGGGAGACAGCGTTCGGAGTTCGATGCCGGTGCCGGAAGTCGAGGGTCTCGCACCTTCTCCCTGTCGCCGTGGGCTTCCTCTGGCTTTTTCCTTCCCCACTCGCCCCCCCCCCCCCCAAACACCGTCCAAAGGCCTACAGGCTGGCAGGTGAATTGGCCTTTGTAAGTTGCCCCGTGATTAGTCCCGGGTTAAGTCGGTGGGTCGCTGGGCAGAGTCGGGCCTGTTCTGGGCCGGATCCCTGACCAAATAACTCAGTCGCTGACGGTGAAGGAAAGCCTGAGGCCTTGGCGGCGAGCCAGAGGGATCCGAGGGTGAATCCCTCCACCTCCGCTCCACCGGCCAACTCATCGGGAAACGTACCCCCCCCCCCCCCCCCCACCACCTCGGCTCCTGATTTCTTGCAGCGACCGCCCGCCAAATCGAAACCAGCTGGCGCCATAGAACGAGTATCTGACTCGGGCCTCGAGACCGTTTGGTGTCGCGCCCTGCGCGCGAGTGTGAAGGCAAAACGAAATGATTGTTGCATCCGATGCAGCGCAGAGAAATAAAAACACCACATGAGTGATAAAAGCTTTTCGGTACCGGCGACCCGGGTTTGATTCCTGGCGCTGACTGTAAGGAGCTTGTACGTCATCTCCCCCCCGCGGCCGCCCGGGTTTCCTCCGGACGCTCCGGTTTCCTCTCCTGCACTCCGACGACATACCAGTCAGTAGATAGATTGGTCACTGTAAATCGCCCTGTGGTTAGGCAGGGGTTAAATCGGGGGTTGCTAGGCAACGAGGCCCACCAGGTTGGAAGGGCCTACTTCGGGCTGTGTCTCGATCAATCAATGCAACAACACAACAAATAAGAATACATAAGCTAGCTCACACACACAGATTGGCTGTCTGTCCATAAAGTGACTCTGGGCTCGGGAGTGTCTGTACAGAGGGTGACTCTGACAGGAAATGATAAAGTAGTGGTGATTGGGGGTGTGGAGGGGTGGGTCAGTGGGTGGTTTGGGGTGTGGAGGGGTGGGTCATTGGGTGATTGGGGGTGTGGAGAGGTGGGTCAGTGGGTGATTGGGGGTGTGGAGGGGTGGGTCAGTGGGTGATTGGGGGTGTGGAGAGGTGGGTCAGTGGGTGATTGGGGGTGTGGAGGGGTGGGTCAGTGGGTGATTGGGGGTGTGGAGGGGTGGGTCATTGGGTGATTGGGGATGTGGAATGGTGGGTCAGTGGGTGATTGGGGGTGTGGAGGGGTGGGTCAGTGGGTGATTGGGGGTGTGGAGGGGTGGGTCAGTGGGTGATTGGGGGTGTGGGTGGGTCAGTGGGTGATTGGGGGTGTGGAGGGGTGGGTCAGTGGGTGATTGGGGGTGTGGAGGGGTGGGTCAGTGGGTGGTTGAGGGTGTGGAGGGGTGGGTCAGGGGGTGATTGGGGGTGTGGATGGGTGGGTCAGGGGGTGATTGGGGGTGTGGAGGGGTGGGTCGGTGGGTGATTGGGGGTGTGGAGGGGTGGGTCAGTGGGTGGTTGAGGGTGTGGAGGGGTGGGTCAGTGGGTGATTGGGGTTGTGGAGGGGTGGGTCAGTGGGTGATTGGGGTTGTGGAGGGGTGGGTCAGTGGGTGATTGGGGGGGTGTGGAGGGGTGGGTCAGTGGGTGGTTGGGGGTGTGGAGGGGTGGGTCAGTGGGTGATTGGGGGTGTGGAGGGGTGGGTCAGTGGGTGATTGGGGGTGTGGAGGGGTGGGTCAGTGGGTGATCGGGGGTGTGGAGGGTTGGGTCAGTGGGTGGTTGGGGGTGTGGAGGGGTGGGTCAGTGGGTGATTGGGGGTGTGGAGTGGTGGGTCAGTGGGTGATCGGGGGTGTGGAGGGGTGGGTCAGTGGGTGTTTGGGGGGGTGGAGGGGTGGGTCAGTGGGTGATTGGGGGTGTGGAGGGGTGGGTCAGTGGGTGATTGGGGGTGTGGAGGGGTGGGTCAGTGGGTGGTTGAGGGTGTGGAGGGGTGGGTCAGGGGGTGATTGGGGGTGTGGATGGGTGGGTCAGGGGGTGATTGGGGGTGTGGAGGGGTGGGTCGGTGGGTGATTGGGGGTGTGGAGGGGTGGGTCAGTGGATGGTTGAGGGTGTGGAGGGGTGGGTCAGTGGGTGATTGGGGGTGTGGAGGGGTGGGTCAGTGGGTGATTGGGGGTGTGGAGGGGTGGGTCAGTGGGTGGTTGGGGGTGTGGAGGGGTGGGTCAGTGGGTGATTGGGTGTGTGGAGGATTGGGTCAGTGAGTGATTGGGGGTGTGGAGGGGTGGGTCAGTGGGTGGTTGGGGGTGTGGAGGGGTGGGTTAGTGGGTGGAGGTGTCGATCAGCCTCACTGCTTGGGGAAAGTCACTGTTTTTGAGTCTGGTGGGTCCTGGTGTGGGTGCTACGTAGCCCCCTCTCCGACGGGAGTGGGACAGACAGACCGTGAGCAGGGTGGGTGGGATCCCTCACGTTCCCGGTGTGGACGCTACGTAGCCCCCTCCCCGACGGCAGAGTCAAACGTCACACTCTCTGTGTTGCTCCTGCCCCTCAGGCCTACGAAGACTTCCACACCTACGACGAGGTGGCCCCCGACGTGCCCATCTACGCGACAGTGAACAAGAAGAGGCCGGCCGACGTCCACTACGCTGAAATCCAGGTGGCCCAGCGGGGATCTCGGAGGACGGCCACACAGGTCAAAGCGAGGCAGAGGGAGAATGCGACGGTGTACGCCACAATAAACTTCACTCCTGCTGTGAAGTACGACAGAAAGAAAGGGACTCTCGTATGAAGCCCAGGCCATCGGACAAGAAAGACTCTTCCCCCCCACCCCGCCCCCGCTAACGAGGGACATTTATTTACAACTTGACATTACAAAACCAGGCGCGGCCTTGTTTAAATATTATTTGCAGGCAAAATGCAATGCAGCACAATGCTGGATCTGTTAACAAAGATGGTTACCTGTCAGACCCTTCTCATAACACATCTCGCCAGGAGAGAAAGGGGTGTCAATTCCAAGGATTATGATGTAAACTTTGCCTGATGTCGGACCGTTATAAATAAGGATGGCAGCAGAAATCCGGTGAAATCCGGTTCATTGGCGCACGTTCGGGGTACGCTTTGGCCCCACGTAGCCGGTTTCGTGCAAACGGTTGAAAAGGTATAAACGATGCAAACCTGGGCGAGAAATTGTGTATTTAAATGGAGCGCAGACTAAATTGGAAAATTAGCAACGCCACTCCAGTACTGTGAAACTATGTATTAGTCCCAAATAGTTATCGAGGGAGGAATTCATCTTGTGCGATTGACTCCGAAAGAACAGGATCAGGGTGCCCGGACTGCCCCGGAACAATGCGATCGATGGTACAACGTCCTCCAAGCCCTCGCCTTCATTGTAGTACCCTGAGGTGATCATTCAGGAATTGGGTTGCTGCTCATTTTCCCCGCCGGCTTCTTTTTTTTTTTCCCTGAGCGTGAGCGCGCAGGAGCGACGCCGTTGAGAAGCCGCTCGCCTCGAGCACGGCTGGGTTTGCGAAGGCCGCACGGCGCGCGCGTGACTGCCGCTGGTTCGAAACCGTCTCCCGCCCCGCGTTGCGCAGCGCAGTGTCCCGAAAGAACGAACGAAGGGGAACCCTGGCTCTCTTCTCGATCCGTTTCTGTTCCCTCACAGTTGCCCCAATTAAGAGGCCAACCCTTCCCCCGCCCCCGACGGCCCAATTAACTGGAATGCAGTACACTTGGCATCAGCAAATTACGGTACGACGACTGCTGACCATTTCCTGGTAACCGTTCCCTGACTGAACAAAGCCTGTATTTAAATAGAATTGTTGAATGTATTTAAAGCAGTAAATCTAACTACTAACTGTGCAATATCATGACAAATTCCGTGAGAAGATTAGTGGAACTGTAGTCGCCTTAAGGATGGGAGGTACTAAAGTTTGAACCTCAGCTCAACCTGTGAAGTATTTTCTGCCTTGAAACTGGAGTTTGTACTCCAATCACGTTGTGCTCTGACAGCGTAACCGACGGTAACTGGGTGCAGAAGGGACTATGTACAGTTCCTCCGGAAGCTGGGGGGAGGGCAATTCAAACGAAGCAAGAGGATTATGACAGAGAACGAACCAGCGGCAGCAACGAGATGACGCGGGCAGGCCGTACGGAATCCTGGGGAGCCGAGATCACTCACGGCGCACGGGCGGACTCGGTCTGGGTTTCGCCAGACGAGGGGGCCACACCGGCCGAGCAAAGAGCTGTGGGCGCGCCGACTTCCCCACCTCCCCAAATACGGATGAATTCAGGGCCCCTTGTTTCCCCTGCCCCGTTCTACAGGCACGTCCGTAGGCCATTTCGATCACTGACAAGAGGAAACCGGCAGGCGCTTGGAAATCCAAGCGACGCACGCGAGTCGCTGGAGGGCGTGCTCCTCCCAGCATTTTGTGCGTGCGTGTGTGTGTGTGTCCGTAGGTTAGTTGGCGACTGAACAAAGTACCTCTGAATGTCGGTCACTGATCAGAGAAAAGAGCCAATGGGGCTTACGGAAGCAAGGAAGCTGGAGGAAGCCTGGTGAAGTAGCGTTCAGCGCCGGGCTGTTACAACTCGGGGGAGTTCAGAGGTCAACTCCGGCGCCATTTTGTAAGGAGTCTGTCGGCCCTCCCCGTGGAATGCGTCGGTTTTTTCCCCTCAGGTGATCCTCCCACTGTCCCATTAATTGTCCATGAAACTGTCGACGGATTGGCCGCTGTAAGTTGTCCCCTGGTTG
>NW_026778983.1:118193-160693 GCF_030144855.1 Hypanus sabinus
ATGGTCAGCACAGCACTGTGGGCCGAAGGGCCTGTGATGGGCTGTAGATTTCTATGTTCGAGTTTAATTGTCATTCGCACGAATACCACCCCCCCCCCCCCGAACGCAGCCAAACAGAATGGCATTACCCTGGGGCCAAGGTGCAAAACGGAGAGCCAACAGTCATACACAGCACAAAACGCAGATAAGCTAGCAGTACAGTCACACACACACTCACACACACACAGAAACACACACAGACAGACACACACACACACTCTCTCACCCACACAGTCACACAGACACAGACACACACACACACACTCACACACACAGTCACACAGACACAGACACACAGACACACACACACACACTCTCTCACACACACACACAGACACACACACACACTCTCTCTCTCACACACACAGACACACATACACACACACACATACACACACACACACACTCTCTCTCACACACACAGACACACACACTCTCTCACACACACAGACACACACACACACACACACACACACTCTCTCTCACACTCACACAGACACACACACACACTCTCTCACACACACACACACTCTCTCACACACACACACACACACACTCACACACACACACACACACACTTACACAGACACACACACACACACACTTACACAGACACTCACACACACACACACTCACACACACACACACTCTCACACACACACACACACACTTACACAGACACACACACACAGACACACACACACACACACACACACACAAAGAAGAAATATAGCTTGTCCCCGAGTCGATGAATGTTTCAGCGGTCTGCAGTGGAAGGCAATACAGCGAACACTGGCGGGGTGCAGTGGGGGCAGCACCGACACCAGTTTGGACACTGCCTGCGGTGGATCACACCGACTCCCGTGCCTGTTTCCTGGACCTGACCGGGAACGCTACACCGCAGCTTTCCTCGGTGCGACCAAGGCCGCCCGCCGATAAATCAGTGAATTGGACCAGCAGCGTTCCACATTAACAAGGCCCAACGGGGCCTGGTGGCCACGAGAATAGGCCACCAAGGCGATCGCTGGCTGTTGAGACGGACTCCTCGGACGCACGGCCAGCTCCACCGGTTTCTCCGCCAGTGAGCGACTCGCAGTTGGGAGTAGTCCTGCAGTTCTTCTGGTTCTTCATGATCACAGCAGAGTCTTGCGTTTGTAAAAACATGTATTTTTTTTTAAAAAAAGGACAATAACACCTTTGGTTGGCCCTGAAGAAGGCTGAACGTGCCACCATCTTGTCGGAAGCCATTGTTGTTTGCTGGAAGAATTTTACATGCCCGTATTTCTTTTTTTTTAACGAAAGCACGATATAAATCCAAATTTATATTCAGCCACAGCTCTACCACGAATTGGGCAACAGCAAGCGGGGAGAAGCTTTTTAGTTGTGACACTTTCCGGAAGGAAATGGTTACACAGGAGGCAGGAGGGGATTCGCCGGGGCCTGTTTCTGCCGGGAGGGACCCTTGGATGGGCTGAGCTTTTCTCTTACCCTTGGCGGAGGGGAGAAGGGCAAGGGGGTTCCTGACGGAGGATTACAAAAGGACTCTGTGAGGGCCAAGGGCCTGTTCCTGTGCTGTCTGTCTCTCTCGCTCTCTCTAATTTTGTCCATGGCTGTGCTGTTTATAACCGGATGGCTGAGGCTGGAGGTAAGGTGTGCAGAGAGGGGTGTGTCGAAGGCTGCAAACAGCCGGGCCTAGTCTCAGGCTTTAGATGAATGCAGGGGGTAGAGACCCCCCCCCCCCCCCAGCAAGCACCGAGAACGGAGTTGGCAACCGATCCACTAGCCCGTTTCTTCCTCTTCAGATTAATTCTCTGTTTCGCTCCTTTCCAGTCGAAGGGGCTGGATTACTGCCGTACCCCCACCCCTCCCTTCTTTTTAACCGGCCTGCCAAAGCATTCTGTCGGCAGACTTCAACACTCTCAGAAGGCCGCGGCTAGACTTTAAACCAAAACCAAGATGAGGGAGCACGTCACTTTGGCCCCAGACACACTGCAATTCAGGCTTCCTGTGTTTTTCAGAATTAAAGTTCCCTCCCCCCCCGCCCCCCCCACGCACACTTTGAGAGCTCTGACTGGTCTGGGGCCAGTCCCAGAACCACTTTCGCCTGGTAACCCTGCTCCAGCTCTCGTCTCCCTCTCCTACCGCCAGGCCTCTTAGATTTAAATGATTTCCCTCAAGAGGTAATTGGCGGGCCAGCTTTCCTGAACCATGGGACACGAGACCTAAGACTACAGTTGACAAATTGCAGACACAGTTGACAACTTCACACGCCAACTCAGAGACCTTTTTAAAAAAAACTTAACCCTGCTATTAACCAACATCCTCTTTTCTTTTAATGTTTCGTTTTATTTTCGTGTTTGTACCTTATCCCAGTGTTTCAGAAACTTCTTTTTTTAAAAAAAAAACTTAACCTTGCTTTCAGCCAACCTCTTTTTGTCCTGATGAAGGTTCTCGGCCCGAAATGTTGGCTACTCTTTTCTGACGGATGCTGCCTGACCTGCTGAGTTATTCCAGCTTTGTGAACCTATTCTTTGATCCACAGCATCTGCAGTTGTATTTTTGTGTTTATCCTTTTGTCCCTTATTTACCAGGATGCTGCCTGGTTTCGAGAGCGTGCATTATGATCAGAGATTAAGGGAGCCAGGGCTTTACTCTCTGGAGAGAAGGGGGATGAGAGGAGACATGATAGAGGTGTACAAGATATTAAGGGGAATAGACAGAGGGGACAGCCAGCACCTCTTCCCCAGGGCACCACTGCTCAGTACAAGAGGACATGGCTTTAAGGTGAGGGGAGGGAAGTTCAAGGGGGATATTAGAGGAAGGTTTTTAACTCAGAGAGTGGTTGGTGTGTGGAATGCACTGCCCGAGTCAGTGGTGGAGGCAGATACACCAGTGAAGTTTAAGAGACTACTAGACAGGTATATGAAGGAATTTAAGGTGGGGGGGGGGGTACATGGGAGGCAGGGTTTAAGGGTCGGCACAAGGGAAGGGCCTGTGCTGTGCTGTGCTGTGCTGTACTATTCTATGTTATATATTTTAATGTTTCGTTTTATTTTCGTGTTTGCACCTTATCTCGGAGTCAGGCATCGTCCGCATGGAAAGTGCTCTATGCATTAATTATGATTATTATTATTATTATTAGTCAGATTCTGTGAGGGGAGTTGAGGCAAAACAGGCGGGTTTAACTGCGGTGGGAGCCAGCACGGGCCGGACGGGCCGAACGACTCCCTCGCCCTCCAACGGCGCATGCGCGCGGCGGGGCTGTTCCTCCCATCCCGGACTCCGCCCCGCCTCGTCTCCACGGCAACCGGCACGCCGGCCGCGGCGGCCCGCGCTGACCACGGGCGCCGGGGGATTCGTTCCGCGTTTTTCGTTCCGTCGCCGGCGTGCGCTGGGTGAGTGGGTCCGGGCGGGAGGGGAGGCCGGGGGTAAATCCGAGCCGGGGTGGGTCAGAGCCCCCGGGTTTGAGGGGTTTGGGGGGGGGGGCCGGGATCCATCCAGAAAGGGCATTCGAGGTGAGCCATTTGCCGCCGATGCCTCTCGGTTCCTTTGTTGCCTCCCGACCCCTTTCCTTTATATACTTCATGCCAATATAGCTTGGTAGGCCGACCGTTTCGTGGATGCACTTGTTTTTTTTTGAGGGGGGGCAGAATTTGCTCTTAATTCCCTCCCACCCCCTCACTAGTTGTAAAATGGAGGTTAACAAGGGCATATGTCAAATTTCGTGTTCCACCTGGACTCAGGGGTTAATTACCCCCCCGGGTAGAACCGCACTGGCCTGCATTGCTGGGGTACAAGGGTGGCAAGGTGCTGCATAAGTGTAAGGCTGGCCAAAAGTTGAGCCTGAACCAGGTATGCATTTCAAAAGTTCACAGGCAATCTTCTGATCAAAGAGCACGCATGTCTCCAAATAGATATCACAGATTAGTGCCCTTGTGGGCATACCCTATCAACTTATATACCACAATAGAGTCAGTGAAAGACCACCCAGGTTGCAGAAGTCAAAAAACTTTTGCAGATACGAGAAAGGAAAAAAATGATTGCAATAAATGTGGAGAACATGAAACAAAGAGTCCTTGAAAGTGAGTCCATCAGTTGTGGGAACAGTTCAGTGTTCAGGGTGAGTGAAGTTATCCCCTCTGATTCCAGAGCCTGATGGTTGAGGGGTGATAACTGTCCCTGAACCTGGTGGTGTGGGTCCTGAGGCCCCCGTACCTCCTTCCTGGTGGTTGAGTGGTCGTAACTGTCCCTGAACCTGGTGGTGTGGGTCCTGAGGCTCCTGTACCTCCTTCCTGATGGTTGTGGGGTAATAACTGTCCTGAACCTGGTGGTGTGGGGCCTGAGGCTCCTGTACCTCCTTCCTGATGGTTGAGGGGTAATAACTGTTCCTGAACCTGGTGGTGTGGGTCCTGAGGCTCCTGTACCTCCTTCCTGATGGTTGAGGAGTGATAACTGTTCCTGAACCCGGTGGTGTGGGTCCTGAGGCTCCTGTACCTCCTTCCTGATGGTTGAGGGGTAATAACTGTCCCTGAACCTGGTGGTTTGGGGCCTGAGGCCCCCGTAACTCCTTCCTGGTGGTTGAGGGGTAATAACTGTCACTGAACCTGGTGGTGTGAGGCCTGAGGCTCCTGTACCTCCTTCCTGGTGGTTGAGGGGTAATAACTGTCCCTGAACCTGGTGGTGTGGGGCCTGAGGCTCCTGTACCTCCTTCCTGGTGGTTGAGGGGTTGTAACTGTCCCTGAACCTGGTGGTGTGGGGCCTGTGGCTCCTGTACCTCCTTCCTGATGTTTGAGGGGGTAATAACTGTTCCTGAACTTTGTGGTGTGGGTCCTGAGGCTCCTGCACCTCCTTCCTGATGATTGAGGGGTAATAACTGTCCCTGAACCTTGTGGTGAGGCTCCTGAGGCTCCTGTACCTCCTTCCTGATGATTGAGGGGTAATAGCTGTTGCTGACCCTGGTGGTGTGGGTCCTGAGGCTCCGGTAGCTCATTCCCAATGTCAGCAGCGAGAAGAGAGTGTGACCTGGGTGGTGGGTGGTTGGTCCCTGGTAACGAATGCTGCGTTCCTGCGACAGCGTTTGATCCAGAAGGCTTCACTTGTACGCGAGAGACAGAAAAAAACTTTCCGTAAGAAGCAGGTTTATGAGGTACGTCGGTGAAAAGTCCTGGAAAGACGGGGAGCTGGAGATGTTTTGAAAGACAACTGGGGAAACTGGAGCCTGCGTGTCTGTTGTCTCGGGATCATCCGCAAATTTGCCGATCCAGTAGCATCTACCACCTCTCTCTGGCTTCTCCCGCACAGCCAAAGTCTAATCCAACTTACCACCTCCTCTTGAACGCTGAGCGATTGAACCTTCCTGACCAGCCTCCCACGCCGGGCCTTGTCAGACGCCGTGCCAAAGTCCAGGTAGACAACATCCACTGCCTCGCCTTCATCCCGACGACACAAAGCCGGGTGGCAGTGTGATATGTCAGGAGGATGTTATGAGAATGCATGGTGACTTGGACAGGGTTGGGTGAGTGGGCAGATGTATGGCAGATGCAGTTTAATGTGGATAAACGTGAGGTTATCCACTTTGGTGGCAAGAACAGGAAGGCAGATTACTATCTAAATGGAGTCAAGTTAGGAAAAGGTGATGTACAACGAGATCTAGGTGTTCTTGTACATCTGTCAATGAAAGCAAGCATGCAGGTACAGCTGGCAGTGAAGAAAGCTAATGGCATGTTGGCCTTCATAACAAGGGGAGTTGAGTTTTGGAGCAAAGAGGTCCTTCTGCAGCTGTACATTTTCACGTAGTTCATTGTAGCTTTTGTACTGTTTCATGGTCCTGAAGAAATGTCGTCTCGTTTTTACTGTGTGCTGTACCAGCAGTTACGGTCAAAATGACAATAAAAAGTGACTTGTCTTGATTTATAAACTAGGATTGGCAATCTCCATTCTAGTCTATAAATACGATGTTATAAAATAATGTTATAACTGTAACAGTGATCTGTATGGTGAAAACAAGATTAATGTTAGGAATTTTAATTCTGAGGTTTGAATCTCTTAATATTTTTTTCTCCTCAACGTAGTGTTGAAAATACTTTGGGAAGCCTGATTCCTGCAGATCTGACCTGTGGCACTACAATCACGGGAATTATGTACACTCCGGAGAAGTTCTCGGTAAGTGAAGAGCAAAAATATTTATTGCATAAAAGAAGGCGTCTGCATCCGCATGTGCAGTTCTCAACTGAAGGTGCAGTGTTATGTGTCGACAGCAGGCAGCTTCTCTGCTGGATTGCAGTCTTCCTGAACGGAGTGGCCCAGAATAAACAGAGCAGAGTACGCCCGGGAGAGTAGGGCCCTTCGGCCCACAATCCCTTCAGCAAGCAAGAGAAAATATGCTGGAAAAACACACACACACACACACACACACACACACACACACACACACACACACACACACACAAACACACACTCTCCCACACTCACTCACACACACACACACACTCTCCCACACTCACACTCACACTAACACACACACACTCACACACTCTCCCACACTCACACTCACACACACACACTCTCCCACACTCACACTCACACACACACTCACACACACACACTCACACACACACACACACACACACACACACACACACACACACACACACACACACACCCCCCCCGGCCCGAGGAACTCAGCAGGCCAGGCAGCGTCAGTTTCAGACCCAGCCCCTTCGGCAGGACTGGAGAAAGAAGGACAGGGAGGGAGTCAGTGCAATGTCCATATCCTTCCATTTTCCTGACATTCCTGAGCCTATCTGAACGTCTCATAGGAGAGCCTGAAGTGTCTACCAGCATTCCAGGAACACACCACTCTCTATGTTTTTTAAAAAAAACACTTGCCCCTCACAGCTCCTCTGAACTTGCTACCTTTCACCTTAAATACACACCCTCTGGTGTTAGACCTTTCAAGCCTGGGGAAAAAAATACCATCTATCTGATCTATCTGTACCTCTCATAAGTCAAGTCAAGTTTACTGTCATTTCGACCATAAACCGCTGGTACGGTACACAGTAAAAATGAAACAACGTTCCTCCAGGACCCTGGTGCTACCTGAAACAACACAAAACTACACTAGACTGTGTGAGACAACTCAACACGACACTAGACTACCTGAAATGACACAAAACTACACTAGACTATGTGAGACAGCTTAAGGCTACACTAGACTACGTAAAACAACACAAAAACTACACTAGACTACAGACCTACACAGGACTACATAAAGTGCACAAAAACAGTGCAGGGCAGTACAATAATTAATAAACAAGACAATAGACACAGTAGAGGACAAGTTCCAATATAATAATAAATTATGTCGATGTCAGTCCAGACTCTGGGTATTGAGGAGTTTGATGGCTTGGGGGAAGAAACTGTTACACAGTCTGGTAGTGAGAGCCCGAATGCTTCGGAGCCTTTTCCCAGAGTTTGTATGAGGGGTGCGTGGGGTCCTTCATAATGCTGTTTGCTTTGCGGATGCAACGTGTGGTGTAAATGTCTGCGATGGCGGGAAGAGAGACCCCGATGATCTTCTCAGCTGACCTCACTCTCCGCTGCAGGGTCTTGCGATCCGAGACGGTGCAATTCCCGATCCGGGCAGTGATGCAGCTGCTCAGGACGGTCTCAATACAACCCCTGTCGAATGTGATGGGGATGGCGGGGGGGGGGGGGGAGATGGACTTTCCTCAGCCTCCGCAGAAAGTAGAGACGCTGCCGGGCTTTCTTGGCAATGGGGAGCTGGTGTCGAGGGACCAGGTGAGATTCTCCGCCAGGTGAACACCGAGAAACTTGGTGCTCTTTACGATCTCTACCGGGGAGCCGTCGATGTTCGGTGGCGGGGGGGTGGGGGGGTGTCCTCCTGTAATCAACAGCCATCAATCAGATCTCCCCTCAGCCTCTGCCGCTCCAGAGGAAGCGTCCCAGGTTTGTCCCACCGCTGACCCTCTAAACCGGGCGGCACCCTGGCAAACCTCTTCTGCGCCCCCTGTAGACTCGTCACCCTTCCTGTAGCGGGGGAAGCAGCTGTCGTTACTGCACATCGGTCTCATTTTCCTAACTTCACCCTCAGAGGAAGAGGGCCAGCGTTGCCGAGAGCAACTCAGCAGGTTAAACTTAAAAGCCGCTGACTGATAAACGTTGGAGCGAACTGAGGCGGGGAGCCAGGTTTTGGGACAATTAACACCCCTCGAACATCCGGCTTTCGAATCGGAGGGGGTAACTTCACTCTCCCCATCACTGAACTGTTCCCACAGCCTGTGGACTCTCTTGATTTCATGTGATTGATATTTATTGCTGTCATTTTAGAAACAGAAAACCTACAGCACAATACAGGCCCTTCGGCCCACAAAGCTGTGCCAGACATGTTCCTACCTCAGAAATTACTAGGCTTCACCCACAACCCCTCTATTTTTCTATGCTCCACGTACCTATCCAGGAGCCTCTTAAAAGACCCTATCGTATCCGCCTTCACCACCGTCGCCGGCAGCCCATTCCACACACTCACCACTCTCTGAGTAACAGACAGACAGACATACTTTATTGATCCCGCGGGAAATTGGGTTTCGTTACAGCCGCACCAACCAAGAATAGTGAGGAAATATAGCAATATAAAACCATAAATAATTAAATAATAATGTTGATTATGCCCAGTGGAAATAAGTCCAGGACCAGCCTGTTGGCTCAGGGTGTCTGACACTCCGAGGGAGGAGTTGTAAAGTTTGATGGCCACAGGCAGGAATGACTTCCTATGACGCTCAGTGTTGCACCTCGGTGGAATGAGTCTCTGGCTGAATGTACTCCTGTGCCTGACCAGTACATTATGGAGTGGATGGGAGTCATTGTCCAAGATGGCATGCAACTTGGACAGCATCCTCTTTTCAGACACCACCGTCAGAGAGTCCAGTTCCACCCCCACCACATCACTGGCCTTACGAATGAGTTTGTTGATTCTGTTTGTTGTCTGCTGCCCCAGCACACAATAGCAAACATGATAACTCACCCCTGACATCGCCTCTGTACCTGCTTCCAAGCACCTTAAACCTGTGCCCTCTCGCATTAGCCACTTCAGCCCTGGGGAAAAGCCTCTGACTATCTACACGATCAATGCCTCTCATCGTCTTGTACACCTCTCATCCTCCATCGCTCCGAGGAGAAAAGGCCGAGTTCACTCAGCCTTTTCTCATAAGGTGTGCTCCCCGATCCAGGCAACATCCTTGTAAATCTCCTCTGCACCCTTTCTTTTTACTTTTCCAATATTTTTATTAGTTTCTATGTAGAGGAATACAGAGTACAAGAAAGTGTATATAAAAGATCAAAAAAAATTTTAAAACATTATATCTGTTCATAAAAACAATCTCATTATCCCGTATTCATGTAACCTGATCAATATTTATATCGAAATATACTAATTTATTGCAAAACAAAAGAATCTAACCTCTACCGAAGCTGTTCAATAAGAAAAAGAAGTTGAAGTACCTTCTTGCGTAATAAAAATCAATAATATCCAACAGCTGAGTTCAAACAACGAATTGAAGGTTTTGAAAGTAATTCAGAAAAGGTCCCCACAGTGTTTGAGAGTCTTGGCTAGGTTCAGAAATTGAACAACGAATCTTCTCTAAATCCAGACATGATGTAACGTCGCATGACCATTGAGCATGAGTCGGAGGGAAAACATCTCTCCATTTGAACTAAAGTGTCCCTCCGAGCTGTAAGAGAGCTGAAGGCCAAAATGTTTTGCAGATCAGATGCCTTCAGCTTAATATCTTGTCCTGCAACGATACCAGATAGGGCCGTCACATCCTTCCTGTAGTGAGGCGACCAGAACTGAGCACAGTACTCCAAGTGGGGTCTGACCAGGGTCCTGTACAACTTTATATTTCTCCCTTTCCGTATTTGCGTTGTTTGTTGTCTTTTGCCGATGGGTGGTTTGGGCGCGGTCTCTCGTTGTGCTCCTTTGTGCTCGCCGCGAAAGCAAGCGGACCGCGGGGCTGCATGTACTGGCGTGGATGACAAGCTTGCCGCGAACGTTTTGGACTCTGAGCGAGCCGTCAGAGGCGGGGAGTCGGGAGAGGGAAGGAAGGGGAGGAGAGGTTTGTCACCAGAGAGGAGTTCATGTGGGTATGAAACAGTCCTTTCGTTCCTCAAAATAAGACGCAGCAGGCGTCATATTAAGACTTTTCCGGAGACGGAGCCTGCTTGGCCTTGCCACACGACATTTTTAAAGAAAACGTTTTTTAAATTTAATTTTAATCTATAATTTTTATATATTCATAAGTACACATTGAGATAAATATGTGCAGTTATAATTCCACCCTATTAGACTAAGCAACAACAATAATTGTTAAGAAAAATACTAATAGTAGTGGATTAGTAATAATTTCCACGTATCTCTTCTGAACCATTACTTCCGGTCCAAAATATTACATGTAACCCAATGTGACTACCATTGTAGGATTTTATATCCTAACTCATTCATGTTCGCTCCTACCCCCAATCATAATTATCCAATCCCTATGTACTTGTTTACTTAATTTTTTCATATTTTTCCCCTTTCCCAAATCTTTTCCTTTACTTGTGTTAATTCCCTATTTTCAAAAAGAAAAAAAAAACGGTAGACAGTCAACACACGCAAAATGCCGGTGGAACGCAGCGGGCGAGGCAGCATCTATGGGGAGAAGCGCAGTCGACGTTTCGGGCCGAGACCCTTCGTCAGGACTAACTGAGAGATTTGCTCTAACAATCGAACCAAGGGTGCTTACATTAGCAATATAACTGTGTTGATGAGAAAAGCAGTATAAATCATTAAGAGAGTCATCTAAAGTCTGCTCGCTTTGGGGTTATAAATTCAATCCATTTATTCCAAATTTGATTAAATTTTTCTTCTTGAATTCTCAAAGAGTAGGTAATCTTTTCCATTTTAAGTATTTCCAAAATAATTTCATGCCAATTTTCTAATGTAGGCGATGTTGGATTTAGCCACTTTCTGGAGATTGATTTCTTACTTGCCGCTAAAAGGACCTGTAGCAACCTTATGTCTTTCTTCTGATCCAAAAACAGTACATGTCCCAAATAGAGCGTCTCAAAGTTCAGAGGTATCTGGGTCTTAAATGCCTGACCTAAAGTTCTATAAATACCTTGCTACACGACATTTTAAAAAGGCGAATGGTATGTTGGCATTCATAGCAAGAGGATTCGAGTACAGGAGCAGGGAGGTTCTACGGCAGTTGTACAAGGCCTTGGTGAGACCGCACCTAGAGTATTGTGTGCAGTTTTGGTCCCCTAATCTGAGGAAAGACATTCTTGCCATAGAGGGAGTACAGAGAAGGTTCACTGGATTGATTCCTGGGTTGGCAGGATTTTCATATGAAGAAATTGGATCGACTAGGCTTATACTCACTGGAATTTAGAAGATTGAGGGGGGGATCTTATTGAAACGTATAAAATTCTAAAGGGATTGGATAGGCTAGATGCAGGAAGATTGTTTCCGATGTTGGGGAAGTCCAGAACAAGGGGTCACAGTTTAAGGATAAAGGGGAAGCCTTTTAGGACCGAGATGAGGAAAAACTTCTTCACACAGAGAGTGGTGAGTCTGTGGAATTCTCTGCCACAGGAAACAGTTGAGGCCGGTTCATTGGCTATATTTAAGAGGGAGTTAGATATAGCCCCTGTGGGGTATGGAGAGAAAGCAGGTACAGGGTTCTGAGTTGGATGATCAGCCATGATCATACTGAGTGGCGGTGCAGGCTCGAAGGGCCAAATGGCCTACTCCTGCACCTATTTTCTATGTTTAATGTGCTAAAGATGAAACGACAATTCCATATCTGCAATGTATCCACAATGTTTTCCTTTGAACTACACAACAGCCTTCACACCTCCACACTGCAGACACCCAAATGAATTTTAAATCAGCATCGGCTGGTCTTCCCATTAGCCGTGCTTCATGACTCTAAGGGACCATTGTTCAGAGCTGCATTTTAAATGTAACATACAGTCCGCGTGCGGGTTTGCAGATTGCTGAAGTTGTTCGCTGTGTGTTCTAACCCCCCCCCCCCCAAAAAAAACGCCCTGACAAGATGGAAGTAGAAAAGATTGAATGACAAAGTTGTTGAAGGTGGAAGATACAAAGGATTAAACGGCAGGGGAGCAGATTGGTAGGATTGTCACCTGAAAATGTTACCCGGGAGGTTACGCTGCAACTGTACAGGGTACTGGTGAGACTACCCCTGGAGTACCGGGTGCAGTTCCGGTCTCCTCACTCGAGGAAGGATAGACTGGCTTTGGAGGCGGTGCAGAGGAGGCTCACCGAGTTGATTCCAGAGGTGAGGGGGGGGGGTTAGACTGTGAGGAGACATTGAGTTGCCTGGGACTGTACTCGTTGGAATTCAGAAGGATGAGAGGAGATCTTATAGAAATAAACAAAAATATGAAAGGGATGGATAAGATAGAGGCAGCAAAGTTGTTTCGACTGGTAGGTGAGACTAGAAATCGGGGACATAGCCTCAAGATTTGGGGGGAGTAGATTTAGGATGGAGATGAGGTGGAACTGCTTTTCCCAGAGAGTGTTGAATGTGTGGAATTCTCTGCCCGAGGAAGCAGTGGCTACCTCAGTAAATATATTTCAGACAAGCTTGGATAGATTTTTGTACTGTAGGGGGATTAAGGGTGATGGGGAAAAGGCAGGGAGGTGGAGATGAGTACGTGGTCAGATCAGCCATGATCTTTTTGAACAGAGGAGCAGGCTTGACGGGCCGAATGGCCGACTCCGGCTCCTGTTTCTTATGATCTTATGAAATTGTTGAATTCTGTTGAGTCAAATGGTCGCAATGTGTCTCACTGACAATGAGATTCAAGACTGTTTAATCTCGTTTCCAGTACACAAATATAATGGACAGTAAGATAATTGTTCCACTGATCCAATGCAGCACAAAAAAAACCCACAATAAATATAAACACATGAGATCGCTCACACACACAGATCGATTGTCTGTCCATAAAGTGACTCTGGGCTCGGGAGTGTCTGTACAGAGGGTGACTCTGACAGGAAATGATAAAGTAGTGGTGGTTGGGGGTGTGGAGGGGCGGGTCAGTGGGTGATTGGGGGTGTGGAGGGGTGGGTTGGTGGGTGGAGGTGTCGATCAGACTCACTGCTTGGGGGAAAGTCACTGTTTTAGAGTCTGGTGGGTCCCGGTGTGGATGCTACGTAGCCCCCTCCCCGACGGGAGTGGGACGGACAGTCCGTGAGCAGGGTGGGTGGGATCCTTCACGGTCCTGGTGTGGATGCTACATAGCCCCCTCCCCGACGGGAGTGGGACGGACAGTCCGTGAGCAGGGTGGGTGGGATCCCTCACGGTCCTGGTGTGGATGCTACGTAGCCCCCTCCCCGACGGGAGTGGGACAGGCAGTCCGTGAGCAGGGTGGGTGGGATCCTTCACGGTCCCGGTGTGGATGCTACATAGCCCCCTCCCCGACGGGAGTGGGACAGACAGTCCGTGAGCAGTGTGGGTGGGATCCCTCACGGTCCCGGTGTGGATGCTACATAGCCCCCTCCCCGACGGGAGTGGGACAGGCAGTCCGTGAGCAGGGTGGGTGGGATCCTTCACGGTCCCGGTGTGGGTGCTACGTAGCCCCCTCCCCGACGGGAGAGGGACAGACAGTCCGTGAGCAGGGTGGGTGGGATCCCTCACGGTCCCGGTGTGGATGCTACGTAGCCCCCTCCCCGACAGGAGTGGGACAGACAGTCCGTGAGCAGGGTGGGTGGGATCCTTCACGGTCCCGGTGTGGATGCTACATAGCCCCCTCCCCGATGGGAGTGGGACAGACAGTCCGTGAGCAGGGTGGGTGGGATCCTTCACGGTCCCGGTGTGGATGCTACATAGCCCCCTCCCCGACGGGAGTGGGACCGACAGTCCGTGAGCAGGGTGGGTGGGATCCCTCACGGTCCCGGTGTGGATGCTACGTAGCCCCCTCCCCGACGGGAGTGGGACCGACAGTCCGTGAGCAGGGTGGGGGGGATCCTTCATGGTCCCGGTGTGGATGCTGACCCCGCTACGCTACCGCTCCGCCTCAGACGGACGTGGGTTTGCCCCCCAGTGGCCAACGCGGTCCGAGGGTGTGCTGTGGGCTGGTGGGGGGGGGGCAGCCCGCCTCCTTCACCAACATGTGCACGGCCACAAGGCGCTGACTCTAACCCGAGCGTCTTTGGAACGTGGGAGGGCAGCGGGGGCACCCGAGGGGGACCCAGGAGGTTAAATTGAATTAAAAATCCGCAGAGCAGCAGGTCCGGCCGGCATGGAGAGCGAGTCGTTAACAACTGGGTTAAAGACCCTTTTCCTTATACTGGCAGCCCAACAGTAAACCCTGAAATTGGGTCGGGCTAATCCACCCATCTCTTTATTTCCTTGTAGGTAAACTTCACTTTAAACGAGCTTGTTTATCGTTCCAAATATAAGATGTTAAAATCGGATCTGAAGAATCAAAGTAGGTCTTAGGAATAAAAATAGGTAAAGCCTGAAAAAGATACAAAAATTTGGGAAAGAATCTTCCTTTTTTCCCTCATTTTCTCGTTTATGGAAGCTCTCGTTTTTGTTTATAAGGCGGAAACGTAAGCTGGTGGCTCGGCAGGGTGACGCTGGAGAAACGAACGACCGTATTTCTTGGCGACAGTCGTGCGACCCGTGTTTAAAAGTCTGTGCAGTTGCGCAGAAACAGCTCTACCTGCGGAGATAACGGACTAGTAAATTCACGGTGGTAACGGATACTGCTACCCAGTGGGAAATTCTCTCGGGAAGGGTTTCGCTGCTCACGCGATGGTCTTTCTGTAGAAGTGGAGGTTAGAGATGACGGGGGTGGGGAGGGGGGCGTCCAAACCCTGGGAGTGGGTTATTTTGTGTTGTGTGCCAGACACCGGTGTGAGCTGGGGGGCGGGAGAAGATGCTGGAGGGAATCGGGCGTAGGACTCATCCCGTTGGGTGGAGTTGGGGGGGTGGGGAGGACCGTGATTCCATGAACAAGGTGCCGGGGTGGACTGAGGAATGGCGGATATGAAGTTTGGGAAGAGTTCGGCACCACCCTGTGCACATTTGACTGTTTAATTATAATGGGCCCCTTCTATGTGTGGGTTTTTTTTCCCCCCTTTCCTTCACTCACCCTGTAGTTAAGTATGATTCCTTTCGTCGCACGCGGTGTGCTGCCTGCCATTTCTTGGCGCCGAGAGTTGTACCCGGGTAGCTAACTTCGCGGCACCCACACGCTCACCGGGGTTCGGGGTGGGAGAGCCGTCTCAATCTCACGGGTTTGGCAAGGCCGGAGCGCGTCTTGTCGCACACCCCGTGACCGGGTTACCCAACCAGCAGAATTAGAATGCACCTTGGAGTCTGGTATTACTGTCACTAATAGTGATTATTAGTAAACTAAGCGATACAGTACTGTAAAACGCAAATACATGAAACGGGTTAGCAATGATATGTACAGAAGTGTGGAAATAGGAATCAAAACCAAGCTCTCTCAAAGTCTAGGGGTAAATGGATACAGTCTTACGATGGTGAAGAGTTCAGTTCAGTTCAGGTGGAGGGAGTTGCTGGTGTACTGTTGGCGGGGGGGAGGAGAGAGAAGGGGGGGAAGGGGGGTGAGGAGAGAGGGGGAGGGGGAGAGGAGTGTAGAGGAAGAGAGAGGGGGGAGAGAGAGAGGGGAGGGGAGAGAGAGAGGGGAGGGGGAGAGAGAGAGGGGAGGGGAGGAGAGGAAGAGAGAGGGGGAGAGGGGGAGAGAGGGGTGGGGAGGTGGAGAGGAGAGAGGAGGGCGGAGAGGAGAGAGGGAGGGGGAGGGGAGAGGAGAGAGAGGGGGAGGGAGCAGGGGGATAGAGAAGGAGGAGGGGGAGGGGAGAGTAGAGATGGAGAGGGGGAGGGGGAGAGTAGAGAGGGGAGGGGGAGAGAGAGAGGGGAGGGGAGGAGAGAGGAAGAGAGAGGGGGAGAGGAGAGAGGAGGGCGGAGAGGAGAGAGGGAGGGGGAGGGGAGAGGAGAGAGAGGGGGGAGGGAGCAGGGGGAGGGAGCAGGGGGATAGAGAAGGAGGAGGGGGAGGGGAGAGTAGAGATGGAGAGGGGGAGGGGGAGAGTAGAGATGAAGAGGGGAGGGGGAGAGAGGGAGGAGGGAGGGGGGAGGGGTGAGAGGGAGGGGGGAGGGGGTGAGAGGGAGGGGGAGGAGGAGGGGGAGAGGGAGAGAGAGGAGGAAGGGGAGAGGAGAGATGGAGAGGCGGGGGGAGGAGGAGGAGGAGGGGGAGAGGGAGAGTGAGAGAGAGGGGGAGGGGGAGAGGGAGAGCGAGAGAGAGGAGGAGGGGGAGAGGGAGAGAGAGGAGGAAGGGGAGAGGAGAGATGGAGAGGTGGGGGGAGGAGGAGGAGGAGGGGGAGAGGGAGAGAGAGGAGGAAGGGGAGAGGAGAGATGGAGAGGCGGGGGGAGGAGGAGGAGGAGGGGGAGAGGGAGAGCGAGAGAGAGGAGGAAGAGGGGAGGGGGAGAGAGAGGGAGGGGGGAGGGGGTGAGAGGGAGGGGGAGAGGGGGAGGAGGAGGGGGAGGGGGAGAGGGAGAGAGAGGAGGAAGAGGGGAGGGGGAGAGAGAGGGAGGGGGGAGGGGGTGAGAGGGAGGGGGAGAGGGGGAGGAGGAGGGGGAGGGGGAGAGGGAGAGAGAGGAGGAAGAGGGGAGGGGGAGAGAGAGGGAGGGGGGAGGGGGTGAGAGGGAGGGGGAGAGGGGGAGGAGGAGGGGGAGAGGGAGAGAGAGGAGGAAGGGGAGAGGAGAGATGGAGAGGTGGGGGGAGGAGGAGGAGGAGGGGGAGAGGGAGAGAGAGGTGATGCCGTTGCCATCGATCTTCCCATTGTCTTCCTGTTATGGTCACCGACTTTGACCACACCGCGTACGATCGTTCTTCAGTGGTGGACCTGTCACCCAGGCGAGGGTGGACACACAAGCAAGTCCTCATCGGTCACACCGTCACACACTGTGAGCCACTGATTGATTCTCCAAACCCCCACCTTCGCGTGGGTGCACAACGCTCGTTCAGTGTCCCGTGGTGCTTTTTATCTCCCCTTGCGGGGCACCGGCCGTCCATCACCCGGCCCCGCCTTGATGTCTCTGCAAGAATCTTGCAAGCAGGCAAAGAAAGTGTCCTTGGAGCAAAGGTAAACAGTCAGCCAAGGAGCCATAATATTAAATCATGTCCCTCTCTCTCTCTCTCTCATCTGCGCGGGATGCCCCCCCCCCCACTTCTGTCTCTCATTAGCAGCATAGTTCACAGGGGGGTCAACTCTGGACCCCATCTCAGCTTTGTTTGCTCATCACAGTCTTCCTGAGACTTCTGCAGCTGAAGAAACCAGGGCGTTTCACACACTAAGCAGTGTGCAGACTTGACTAATAATCAAGTCAAGTCAAGTCACTTTTATTGTCATTTCGACCATAACTGTTATGTACAGTACACAGTAAAAAAGAGATGTTTTTCAGCACCATGGTGTTACATGACACAGTACAAAAACTAGACTGAACTACGTAAAAACAACACAGAGAAAACTACACTAGACTACAGACCTACCCAGGATTGCATAAAGTGCACAAAACAGTGCAGGCATTACAATAAATAATAAACAGGACAATAGGGCAGTAAGGTGTCAGTCCAGGCTCTGGATATTGAGGAGTCTGATAGCTTGGGGGAAGAAACTGTTACACAGTCTGGTCGTGAGAGCCCGAATGCTTTGGTGCCTTTTCCCAGATGGCAGGAGGGAGAAGAGTTTGTATGAGGGGTGCGTGGGGTCCTTCATAATGTTGTTTGCTTTGCGGATGCAGCGTGTGGTGTAAATGTCCATGATGGCGGGAAGAGAGACCCTGATGATCTTCTCGGCTGACCTCACTATCCGCTGCGGGGTCTTGCGATCGGAGACGGTGCAATTCCCGAACCGGGCAGTGATGCAGCTGCTCAGGATGCTCTCAATACAACCCCTGTGGAATGTGATGGGGATGGGGGTGGGGAGCTGGGAGATGGACTTTCCTCAGCCTCCATAGAAAGTAGAGACGCTGCCGGGCTTTCTTTGCGATGGAGCTGGTGTTGAGGGACCAGGTGAGATTCTCCACCAGGTGAACACCAGGAAATTACAGAATAATAATATACACCATGATAATTTACCAATGTGCTATACCGTGCCTCAGTAATTTACAAAATAATACGACAGAGACTATTGTGCTATGATGTGCGCTCTCCTGTCATGCAGAGATGAACTGTTGTCTGTGCTTATTGCATTTGGTGGGAAAGATTTTCTGTAACGACCCTCGAGACGGGGGAGATGAGTGAGTCTGTTCGAAAGGGCACTCCGCTGCTTAATCAGCAGGTCACGGAGAGGATGTGCCAGATGGGGTCCAAACGATAACAGCTTGCTTGGAGACCTCCTCTCAAAGTGCGGTGCAGTCAGTCGGGACGGAGGATCAGATTTATTCTCCGTATCCCTTCATGGGTACTGGTCGACCACCTCAATTCCGGGACGCCTGGGACCTGTGCCGTGCCGGGCGAGTGATTCGGCTGGTTCACAGGCGGTAAGGTTAGGGTTAAACACCCTGCGTCATTTGATGCCAGGAAAGCACCCTGAGCATGGATAGTAGAAATAAAATGAAATGATAAATCAAAAAGCAATATTTATTGCAGAATGGTACAGGCAAAATACCACATTGAATTGAAATTGATTTTATTACTTACATCCTTCATATACATGAGGAGTAAAAATCTTTAGGTTACGTCTATGTCTAAACGTGCAAATTATAGTAATTTATGATAAATAGCATGGTCAATATAACATAGAAATACAGTTGTGTCAGCGTGAGTTCATCAGTCTGACGGCCTGGTGGGAGAAGCTGTCCCGGAGCCTGTCGGTCCTGGCTTTTATGCTGCGGGACCGTTTCCCGGACGGGAGCAGCTGGAACAGTTTGTGGTTGGGATGACTCGGGTCCACAGTGATCCTTCTGGCCCCTTTTTACACACCTGTCTCTGTAAACGTCCTGAATAGCGGGGAGTTCACATCTACAGATGCGCTGGGCTGTCCGCACCACTCTCTGCAGAGTCCTGCGACTGAGGGAGGAACAGTTCCCGTACCAGGCCGTGATGCAGCCGGTCAGGATGCCCTCAGTCGTGCCCCTGTTATTGAGGGAGGTACAGTTCCCGTACCGGGCCGTGATGCAGCCAGTCGGGATGCTCTCAGTTGTGCCCCTGTAGAAAGTCCTGAGGATTTGGGGGCCCCCACACCAAACTTCCTCAACCGTCTGAGGTGAGAGAGACGCTGTTGTGCCTTTCTCACCGCACAGCTGGTGTGTACAGACCGCGTGAGATCCTCGGTGATGTGGATGCTGAGGAACGAAGCTGTTCACCCTCTCAACCCCAGCTCCATCGATGTCAATAGGGGTTACCCGTCTCCATTCCTCCTGTCATCCACGACCAGCTCCTCTGTTTTTGTGACATTGAGGGAGGGGGAGGTTGTTTTCATAGTATCAGAGAGATGACTTCTCTGTTGGGTGCCTCATTATTGTTTGAGATTAGGCCATTTAGTGTGGTATTGTCAGCAAATTTAATTAGCAGATTGGAGCTGTGGGTGGTGACACAGTCACGGGTATACAGAAAGTAAAGGAGGGGGTTTAGTACACAGCCCTGAGGGGCACCTGTGTTGGGGGTTGGAGGTGAGGGAGCCCACTCTTTCCACCTGCCGGAGATCTGACAGGAAGTCCAGGATCCAGCTGCACAGGCAGGGTGAAGGCCGAGGTCTCTGAGCTTCCTGTCGAGCCTGGAGGGAATTATGGTGTTGAGTGCCGAACTGCAGTCCAACAACAGCACCCTCACATAAGCGTCCTTCTTCTCCAGATGTGAAAGGACGGTGTGTCGAGCCGTGGCTATTGTGTCACCCGTCGATCGGTTGTGTCGGTAGGCGAGTTGTCGGGGGTCCCGTGTGGGCGGCAGCAAGCCGCAGGTGTGGAATGGTGTCTGTGTATTTAACTCAGAATCAGAATCAGGTTTATTATCACCGGGCGTGTGACCTGGAATTTGTTAACTTAGCAGCAGCAGCTCAATGCAATACGGAATATAGAAAATAATTAATCAATTACAGTTTATGTATATTGGGTGGAAATAATATATATTAAAAAAGTGAGGTGGTGTCCAAGGGTTCAATGTCCATTTAGGAATCAGATGGCGGAGGGGAAGAAGCTGTTCCTGAATCGCTGGGAGTGTGCCTTCAGGCTCCTGTACCTCCTCCCTGATGGCGGAGGGGAAGAAGCTGTTCCTGAATCGCTGAGTGTGTGTCTTCAGGCTCCTGTACCTCCTCCCTGATGGCGGAGGGGAAGAAGCTGTTCCTGAATCGCTGAATGTGTGTCTTCAGGCTCCTGTACCTCCTCCCTGATGGCGGAGGGGAAGAAGCTGTTCCTGAATCGCTGAGTGTGTGTCTTCAGGCTCCTGTACCTCCTCCCTGATGGCGGAGGGGAAGAAGCTGTTCCTGAATCGCTGAGTGTGTGTCTTCAGGCTCCTGTACCTCCTCCCTGATGGTAATAGAGAGAAAAGGGCTTGCCTTGGATGCTGGAGGCCTTTAATAATGGATGCTGCCTTTCTTTGAAGATGTCCTCGGTTCTTTATCTTGTGTTTTGCTTTACTCGACGAGAAGCACTTCCTTTATTCAATGTTGTACAAGTTGCCTGTGCTTTTCACTGTCGAGTTTTTTCAGAACTTCCACCTTGTCTTGTGCAGACAACATATGGTGTTTGAGGTTAACACCATGAGAAGGACTTCCTTTATTCAATGTTGTACAAGTTGCCTGTGCTTTTCACTGTCGAGTTTTTTTTCAGAACTTCCACTTTGTCTTGTAGAGGTAACGTATGGTGTTTGAACTTTTCAAAATGAGAAACACTTCCTTTATTCAATGAAGGCATGACTGGGGCCCGATAAGCACAGGTTATTAAAAAAGAAATGCGGGCTATCACAGAGGAGCAGCTAGCTTCTTTTAAAGACCATGCCAGCAGCTGACTCTGCTAGTGGCGCCACCAAAACAGGGTTGGTGTTGGGGGGGTTGAAGGGGAGACGCGGGAGATTTGAAATTGGGCTGGCGAGAATTGCATCCGAACCGGCGGCGGAACCGGATTCGAGGTGGTCGGCCTGTATTAGGAATCTTGCCGCGGCGCGATTGGTCAGGGCGCTACACGCGAAACCAGCAACATTCAACGATGACGGGTTTCCCCCGCTATCTGAAGGCAGGGCGTTCCTGTGAAACCATTCGTGAGCCGAAATGTCGTAAAGCGAAGAAGCAGTTACCGTTAATTTATATGGGAAAAATTTTTGAGTGTGTTCCCAGACCCAAAAAATAACCTACCAAATCATGCCAAATAACACATAAAGCCTAAAATAACACCAACCTATAGTAAAAGCAGGAATGAGATGATAAATTTACACCCTCTATAAAGTAGAAATATTGTAGATAAGGTGTAGTTTCACTTATCAAACTCGGGAAGGCAGCGAGCCAAAATCGATGTGGGGGAAAAAATCGGCACGTACACGCCTACGCACACAACTGCCTGCACAAGGCTTCACGGTCGTCTTTCTCGGGGGTAAACACACGTATAAAGCGGGCGTTCCTTTGTCGTAAAAGCGAAAATCCTCTGGTCAGCGAGAACGGGTACTAATGTAGGTCTTTCGCGACAGCGAGCTGTCGTGAACCGAACGTTGGAAAAGCAGGGGGCCGCCTGTACAGAGAATTGCACAAAGAAGTAAAGCTGCAGGTTAATTTACAGATGTGGAATGGCATGCGCCTGGGCATGAAGAAACCCTTGAAGATCAGCTGAAGTTTTTGTCCCGTCGCTTATAGAAGGGAGCTTGCGGGAGAGGTAAGCTGCAGGGTGGAGAGCGCCTGCAATGATTTTCCCCGCCTGCGCCCGCGTTCCTGGACACAGGCCTGTCCTGCAGTGATATCAGACTGCAGCCGGTAGTCTCTTCCGATGAGAACCTTCCTTTCCTAGGCCGGTATGGTAGCGCGGCGGCTAGCACAACGCTTCACGGTTCCGGCGAACCGGGTTCAATTCCCGCAGCCGACGGTAAGGAGTTTCTACGTTCTCCTCCCTCCGGTAAAGACGTGTTGGTTGGTAGGTTAATTGGTCATTGTAAATTGATTAGGCTGGGGCTATATTGGCGGTGCAATGCGAAGGGCCCCCACACTGAATCCCAATAATATGAGACAGTTTAAAGTGCAAACACGAGGAAATTCAAACAACACGCACAAAATGCTGGTGGAACACAGCAGGCCAGGCAGCATCGATAGGGAGAAGCGCTGTCGACGTTTCGGGCCGAGAACCTTCGTCATGACTAACTGAAAGGAAAGATAGTAAGAGATTTGAAAGTAGTGGGGGGAGGGGGAAATGCGAAATGACAGGAGAAGATCGGAGGGGGTGGGGTGAAGCTAAGAGCTGGAAAGGTGATTGGCGAAAGTGATACAGAGCTGGAGAAGGGAAAGGATCATGGGACTGGAGGCCTCAGGAGAAAGAAAGGTGGGGGGGAGCGCCGGAGGGAGATGGAGAACAGTCAAACAACTAAATATGTCAGGGATGGGGTAAGAAGGGGAGGAGGGTCATTAACAGAAGTTAGAGAAGTCAATGTTCATGCCATCACGTTGGAGGCTACCCAGCCGGTATATAAGATGTTGTTCCTCCAACCTGAGTTTGGATTCATTTTGACAATAGGGAAGGCCGTGGATAGACATATCAGAATGGGAATGGGACATGGAATTAAAATGTGTGGCCTCTGGGAGATCTTGCTTTCTCTGGCGGACCGAGTGTAGGTGTTCAGCGAAACGGTCTCCCAGTCTGCGTCGTCAGTGAAACGGTCTGCCAGTCTGCGTCGGGTCTCACGAATATATAAAAGGCCACACACTGTGCAGTGGGGTAATTGATGGGGGGGGGGGGGGCTTTGTTGGAAAGGCTAATTAGAAGGATTGATCAGATTAACTGTCTGGGGGAAGAAACTCTTTAAAATGAGGTGAAGTCGTTGTTCTAATCACCCCAAAGATACTGTAAGGAGTCTCGACACACTCCCGTGGAATGTTTGGGTTTCCTCCCACAGTCCAAAGACATACAGGGTAGATTAATTGGCCATTGTGAATTAGCCCGGGATTAGGTTAACCATATAACAATTACAGCATGGAAACGGGCCATCTTGGCCCTTCTAGTCCGTGCCGAACGCTTACTCTCACCTAGTCCCACTGGCCCGCACTCAGCCCATAACCCTCCATTCCTTTCCTGTCCATATACCCATCCAATTTTACTTTAAATGACAATACCGAACCTGCCTCTACCACTTCTACTGGAAGCTCGTTCCACACAGCTACCGCTCTCTGAGTAAAGAAATTCCCCCTCATGTTACCCCTAAATTTTTGCCCCCTAACTCTCAACTCATGTCCTCTTGTTTGATTTCCCCTACTCTCAATGGAAAAAGCCTATCCATGTCAACTCTATCTATCCCCCTCATAATTTTAAATACCTCTATCAAGTTCCCCCTCAAACCTCTATGCTCCAAAGAATAAAGACCTAACTTTTTCAACCTTTCCCTGTAACAGGTGCTGAAACCCAGGTAACATTCTGGTAAATCTCCTCTGTACTCTCTCTATTTCGTTGACATCTTTCCTATAATTCGGTGACCAAGTTAAGTTTAATCATGTTTGCCAGATGACCTCTGAATATTTTCTGGGGCAATCAAATTTTATCGGCCAACTTTGAATTTAACCCCTGTTTTATTGGCAATGATCTTCCGATCTTAAGTTCTGGAATTAATCGAGGTTTTGGTGATCTGTCCAAGGGCACTATCCTTCATTTCACAGTGGTATTCCAAGAGGCTGTAACGTTAAGTCAGGTCAGTTGCCTTGGGAATCACAGATATTTGGATAAATAAATTTTCAGATTTTGAAAACTGACCTGAGTTAGACCCCACTTGGCGTGCTGTGTTCAGCTCTGGTCGCCTCATGACAGGAAGGATGTGGATCCTATAGAGAGAGAGTGCGGAGGAGATTTACAAGGATGTTGCCTGGATTGGGGAGCATGCCTTATGAGAATAGGTTGAGTGAACTCGGCCTTTACTCCTCGGAGCGACGGAGGATGAGGTGACCTGATAGAGGTGTACAAGATGATGAGAGGCATTGATCGCGTGGATAGTCAGAGGCTTTTCCCCAGGGCTGAAATGGTTGCCACAAGAGGACACAGGTTGAAGATGCTGGGGAGTAGGTACAGAGGAGATATCAGGGGGTAAGTTTTTCACCCAGAGAATGGTGAGTGTGTGGAATACACTGCCAGTGACGGTGGTGGAGGCGGATACGATAGGGTCTTTTAATAGACTCCTGGATAGGTACATCGAGCTTATAAGAATAGAGGCCTGTGCGCTAGGGAGATTCCAGGCAGTTTCCAGAGCAGGTTGCATGGTCGGCACAACAGTGTGGGCCGAAGGGCCTGTGATGGGCTGGAGATTTCTACGTTCTCTGTAAAGCACGTTCCAGAAGGAAACTTTTGGGAAAGGCGGAAGTGTCTGATGATTTTATTTTTCCTGCCTGCTTCTGCGTTCTGGAACTACAGTGAAGACGGCCGAATGTAGCCAGTGACCGACCTTCTGTGATAAAAGGTTCAGTATTTCCCGTGCGGCACCGACGGGACAGTGAGAAGGGCGGAGTGGGCGGGCTGTCAAAACCTTGGGAATGCCGGACACAGGCAGGGAGGGGCAGGATGGTGGGATCACGCCGGAGACGTTCCGGGGGATGATCCAGTCAGACCGGAAGGTGAAGGCAGTGGAAACCCTCCGTGGGTATATGTTCCTCACCCTCTCACTGCTACCATCAGGGAGGAGGTACAGGAGCCTGAAGACACACACTCAGTGATTCAGGAACAGCTTCTTCCCCTCCGCCATCAGGGAGGAGGTACAGGAGCCTGAAGACACACACTCAGTGATTCAGGAACAGCTTCTTCCCCTCAGCCATCAGGGAGGAGGTACAGGAGCCTGAAGACACACACTCAGCGATTCAGGAACAGCTTCTTCCCCTTCGCCATCAGGGAGGAGGTACAGGAGCCTGAAGACACACTCAGCGATTCAGGAACAGCTTCTTCCCCTTCGCCATCAGGGAGGAGGTACAGGAGCCTGAAGACACACACTCAGCGATTCAGGAACAGCTTCTTCCCCTCCGCCATCAGGGAGGAGGTACAGGAGCCTGAAGACACACACTCAGCGATTCAGGAACAGCTTCTTCCCCTCCGCCATCAGGGAGGAGGTACAGGAGCCCGAAGACACACACTCAGCGATTCAGGAACAGCTTCTTCCCCTCCGCCATCAGGGAGGAGGTACAGGAGCCCGAAGACACACACTCAGCGATTCAGGAACAGCTTCTTCCCCTCCTCCATCAGGGAGGAGGTACAGGAGCCCGAAGACACACACTCAGCGATTCAGGAACAGCTTCTTCCCCTCCGCCATCAGGGAGGAGGTACAGGAGCCCGAAGACACACACTCAGCGATTCAGGAACAGCTTCTTCCCCTCCGCCATCAGGGAGGAGGTACAGGAGCCCGAAGACACACACTCAGTGATTCAGGAACAGCTTCTTCCCCTCTGCCATCAGGGAGGAGGTACAGGAGCCCGAAGACACACACTCAGCGATTCAGGAACAGCTTCTTCCCCTCCGCCATCAGGGAGGAGGTACAGGAGCCCGAAGACACACACTCAGCGATTCAGGAACAGCTTCTTCCCCTCTGCCATCAGGGAGGAGGTACAGGAGCCTGAAGACACACACTCAGCGATTCAGGAACAGCTTCTTCCCCTCTGCCACCTGATTCCTGAATTCTTATAATAATTTACAGTATTTTTATTGCTACGCATTGCATCGCACCGCGGCTGAAAATTAACAATGTCAGTGGCATCAAACCCAGTTCTGGTTCTGAGTAGGGAAAGCGGGCAAGTGAGATGCTTGAGGAGTATAAGAAATGCAGGAGGTCACTTAAGAAGGAAACCGGGAGGGCTGAAAGAAAAAAGATGTGAGGTTGCTCCAGCAGACAAGGTGAAGGGGCATCTCAGGGGTTTCTATAGGTAACTTCACACGGCTTCACTCGCCCCGTCACCGAACAGTTCCCACAGCCTACGGACTCACTTTTTCGAGGACCCCCGTCGTCTCACGTTCTCGGTATTAGTTGCTTTCTTTCCCCCTCTATTTGTATCTGCAGAGTCTGCTGTGTTTTTGCACACGTGTTTGTCCGTCTGGCTGTGTGCGGTTTTACAGAGAATCTGTCGTGTTTCTTTGTACTCACTGCAAGGAGCCGATTTCTCGGGGTTGTTTATGGTGAGGTGAATGTGCTCTGATAATAAAGTTCACTTTGAGCTTTGGAGAGGATGTTGTACGGGACACTGCCGAGGGCCTCTGACGCTGATGGATTATCAGGGTGGCCGAGTGAACGTCTGTGAATTTAGAATTGATTTCACACTGGTTTCCGCAGATGTGGGGACAAAGTTAGTGCCACTCCAGTCATCCGAAATGTCAGCATTTCTGCATCGTTTACTCACGGCAACTGAGCAGAGGCAACGTGTTTTCACACTGTCTTGTTAACCATTGCAAAACCCGACTGCATTACGTTGGTTATATTTTAAGCATCCCAACTATCGGTGTTGAGGATAATATTGATTTTGGTGCTTCTGCAACCTAACCCTTGCTGAAGCAGGCAAGCAGACAGACATCTGTTTCCATAGCACCGGGGTGTGAAGGCTGCTGCTCTGTGGTTGCAATGGTTAGCAGTTCACTGCGTTAAAGAACATGCCAACCGGAAAAGAGATGATCTCGCAGATGGAGTAACATGTCTGGCCCTCCCGGGGACAGAAAAAGAAAGAACAGGTTATAACTTTTAACGAACTGCTCATCACCACCGGCTCCTGGAATGCCAGGAGGCTGATATTCATTCAGACTCCACTGAAGATACTCTTCAGAGGGAAGAAAAGGAAGAAGCTTGTATCTGCTCTCAGGACTCGGTAATGTATTTTGTAATTAGTAACCATTGCAGAAGTAAGCACCTTACTCTTCCCCTTCCCCTTCCCCTCCCCGTACGCGTTGTGTGAAAATTTAATCTGGCGCTGCCCAGCCCGAAACCTAAAACCGGAACAGCTTGTTGCTGTGAGGGCTACTCGCCTGGCGAGCCGCTCGGAAGATCTGCGATTTGAGAATGACGGGCAGGTTCTCGGCTTGTCAAGTGCGTGGACCAAAATGTACTGGAGTTTCGCTCAGCGTTGGTGGGGGTTGACCTGTGAGACGGGGTTGGGAATGGTGGTGTGTCGCCTCAGGAAGGGTGTGGGTGACCTCTCGGCTGTGTGTGTGTGTGTGTGTGTGTGTGGGGGTGATCGGATCGACTTTGTGTGCTTTTACCCATTGCATGTGGCCTGTGAGAGCTGTAGAAGTTGGGAGCAGACGCTTGATGGGCTGAATGGCCTAATTCTCCTACGTCTTACGGTCCAAGTGATGAAGGAGCTTCATGCAAATCAAAATGTCCATCGTTTAAACTTCATTACCTTTATGATTACAGAGTGAACTTTACTTTAATGTCACCAAACAATTGACACCAGAGCGTACAATCATCACGGCTATATTTGTTTCTGCGCTTCGTGCTCCCTGAAGTACAAATCGAAGTAAATATAATAAAAATTTAAATTATAAATCGTAATTAGAAAATAGAAAAGGGAAAGTTAAGGTAGTGCAAGTCAAGTCCGGATATTTGGAAGGTACGGCCCAGATCCGGGTCAGGATCCATTCAGCAGTCTTATCACGGTTGGGAAAAAGCTGTCCCCAAATCTGGCCGTACGAGTCTTCGTGCTCCTGAACCTTCTCCCGGAGGGAAGAGGGACAAAAAGTGTGTTGGCTGGGTGGGTCGAGTCCTTGATTATCCTGGCAGCCCTGCTCCGACAGCGTGCGGTGTAAAGTGAGTCCAAGGATGGAAGATTGGTTTGTGTAGTGTGCTGGACTATGTTCACTATCTTCTGCAGTTTCTTCCGGTCTTGGACAGGACAACTTCCATACCAGGTTGTGATGCACCCTGGAAGAATGATTTCTACGGTGCATCTATAAAAATCAGTGAGGGTTTTAGGGGGACAGGCCAAATTTCTTCAGCTTTCTCAGGAAGTAAAGGCGCTGGTGGGCCTTCTTGGCAGTGGACTCTGCTTGGTTAGACCAAGTCAGGTCATTTGTGATATTCACCCCCAGGAACTTAAAGCTTTTGACCTGTTGCACCTGCACACCACCGATGTAGACGGGGTCGTGCGGTCTGCTACTCCTTCTGAAGTCAACAACCAAATCCGTCATCTTGCTGAACTCTTGTACATTTCAAAACTACTTGTTTTCCATTTGATTTCCGGCTGTTAAGTCATTCTCATATTTTTAATAATAAGTATCAAAAGTTCTTTGTTTCACGAAAGAACTGATTTCTGTATTATTGGAGTTCCCACGGTAGGAGCAAATGTGGTTTTTAAATAGCATTACTTGCTTAACTGCTGGAGATTTAATTGGCTGTTTTATGAAGTTTATGTGTAAGTCTTTATTCTTTGGAGCATAGAAGGTTGAGGGGGGACTTGATAGAGGTATTTAAAATTATGAGGGGGATAGAGAGAGTTGACATGGATAGGCTTTTTCCATTGAGAGTAGGGGAGATTCAAACAAGAGGACATGAGTTGAGAGTTAGGAGGCAAAAGTTTTGGGGTAAAATGAGGGGGAGCTTCTTTACTCAGAGAGTGGTAGCTGTGTGGAACGAGCTTCCAGTAGAAGTGGTAGAGGCAGGTTCGGTATTGTCATTTAAAGTAAAATTGGATGGGTATACGGACAGGAAGGGAATGGAGGGTGATGGGCTGAGTGCGGGTCGGTGGGACGAGGTGAGAGTAAGCGTTCGGCACGGACTAGAAGGGTCGAGACGGCCTGTTTCCATGCTGTAATTGTTTTATGGTTATATATGTCTATCGTTGTATGGATGTGTATTTTTATGTATGTTTATGTATAAGCAGTACAGTGCAAAAGTCTTAGGCACATATTTAGCTGAATCTAGGATGCCTAAGACTTTTTTTTTGCATTGTAGTGTATTTCTCAACGTGGAGTGGAGAGCGAGTTTGTGAATCTGGCGGGAGCAAAGCGTGTTTGGGGATGGTGCTGGAGACTTTGGCATAGCACTGTAGTGATTTTATGTACCGCTGCCCCAAAATAAACATTCACGGCATACTGTATGTGAGTGATGAGAAACCTGGTTCTGATCTGGGTCTCTGTTGTGGACTGAGAGTGGGAAGGGGGGGGGCAAGGAGAGGGGGGAATCATGGTTGGGAAAAGGGGAAGGGAGAGGGGAATCATGGTTTGGAAAAGGGGAAGGGAGAGGGGGGAATCATGGTTGGGAAAAGGGGAAGGGAGGGGGGAATCATGGTTGAGAAAAGGGGAAGGGAGGGGGGAATCATGGTTGGGAAAAGGGGAAGGGAGGGGGGAATCGGTTGGGAAAAGGGGAAGGGAGGGGGGAATCATGGTTGGGAAAAGGGGAAGGGAGGGGGGAATCATGGTTGGGAAAAGGGGAAGGGAGGGGGGAATCATGGTTGGGAAAAGGGGAAGGGAGGGGGGAATCATGGTTGGGAAAAGGGGAAGGGAGGAGGGAATCATGGTTGGGAAAAGGGGAAGGGAGGGGGGAATCATGGTTGGGAAAAGGGGAAGGGAGGGGGGAATCATGGTTGGGAAAAGGGGAAGGGAGAGGGGGAATCATGGTTGGGAAAAGGGGAAGGGAGGGGGGAATCATGGTTGGGGAAAGGGGAAGGGAGGGGGGAATCATGGTTGGGAAAAGGGAGAAGGGAGAGGGTGAATCATGGTTGGGAAAAGGAGAAGAGAGAGGGGGGAATCATGGTTGGGGAAAGGGGAAGGGAGAGGGGAATCATGGTTGGGAAAAGGGGAAGGGAGAGGGGGAATCGTGGTTGGGGAAAGGGGAAGGGAGAGGGGAATCATGGTTGGGAAAAGAGGAAGGGAGAGGGGGAATCATGGTTGGGAAAAGGGGAAGGGAGGGGGGAATCATGGTTGGGGAAAGGGGAAGGGAGAGGGGAATCGTGGTTGGGGAAAGGGGAAGGGAGGGGGGAATCATGGTTGGGGAAAGGGGAAGGGAGGGGGGAATCATGGTTGGGAAAAGAGGAAGGGAGAGGGGGAATCATGGTTGGGAAAAGGGGAAGGGAGGGGAGAATCATGGTTGGGAAAAGAGGAAGGAAGAGGGGGAATCATGGTTGGGAAAAGGGGAAAAAGAGGGGAATCATGTTTGGGAAAAAGGGGAAGGGAGAGGGGGGAATCATGGTTGGGAAAAGGGGAAGGGAGGGGGGAATCATGGTTGGGAAAAGAGGAAGGGAGGGGGGAATCATGGTTGGGAAAAGGGGAAGGGAGGGGGGAATCATGGTTGGGAAAAGGGGAAGGGAGGGGGGAATCATGGTTGGGAAAAGGGGAAGGGAGAGGGGGAATCATGGTTGGGAAAAGGGGAAGGGAGGGGGGAATCATGGTTGGGAAAAGAGGAAGGGAGGGGGGAATCATGGTTGGGAAAAGGGGAAAAAGAGGGGAATCATGTTTGGGAAAAGAGGAAGGGAGAGGGGGAATCATGGTTGGGAAAAGGGGAAGGGAGAGGGGGAATCATGGTTGGGAAAAGGGGAAAAAGAGGGGAATCATGTTTGGGAAAAAGGGGAAGGGAGAGGGGGAATCATGGTTGGGAAAAGAGGAAGGGAGAGGGGGGAATCGTGGTTGGGAAAAGGGGAAGAGAGAGGAATCGTGGTTGGGAAAAGGGGGAGGGAGTGGGGAAACGTGGTTGGGAAAAGGGGAAGGGAGAGGGGAATCGTGGTTGGGAAAAGGGGAAGGGAGAGGGGAATCGTGTTTGGGAAAAGGGGAAGGGAGAGGGGAATCGTGGTTGGGAAAAGGGGAAGGTGGAATCATGGTTGGGAAAAGGGGAAGGGAGAGGGGGGAATCATGGTTGGGAAAAGGGGAAGGGAATGGGGGGAATCATGGTTGGGAAAAGGGGAAGGGAGAGGGGGAATCATGGTTGGAAAAGGGGAAGGGAATGGGGGGAATCATGGTTGGGAAAAGGGGAAGGGAGAGGGGAATCGTGGTTGGGGAAAGGGGAAGGGAGAGGGGGAATCATGGTTGGGGAAAGGGGAAGGGAGAGGGGAATCGTGGTTGGGGAAAGGGGAAGGGAGAGGGGGAATCATGGTTGGGGAAAGGGGAAGGGAGAGGGGAATCATGGTTGGGAAAAGGGGAAGGGAGAGGGGAATCATGGTTGGGGAAAGGGGAAGGGAGAGGGGAATCATGGTTGGGGAAAGGGGAAGGGAGAGGGGGAATCATGGTTGGGAAAAGGGGAAGGGAGAGGGGAATCGTGGTTGGGGAAAGGGGAAGGGAGAGGGGGAATCATGGTTGGGGAAAGGGGAAGGGAGAGGGGGAATCATGGTTGGGAAAAGGGGAAGGGAGAGGGGAATCGTGGTTGGGGAAAGGGGAAGGGAGAGGGGGAATCATGGTTGGGAAAAGGGGAAGGGAGAGGGGAATCGTGGTTGGGGAAAGGGGAAGGGAGAGGGGAGGGAGTGGGAAGCACCAGAGGAACATTCTGTAATGAGCAATAAACCAATTGTTTGGAATCAAATGACCCTGCCTGGTGTCTCAGTGCTGGGTGTGTGTCTGCACCTGCCCCCGTCACTCCTCTGCCGCCTGTCCCACACCCCATCCCGCGGGCGCTCCACCTTCACCACTTCCAACACATTTTGCTCCCGCCATATTTACAAACTCGCCCTCCACTGCACGTTGATGAATACAGTGTGTATATATAGTGTATATACAATATATATTTGTTTAATTCTTTTGGCTACTCTACTTTTTAAATAATGTCTTATATAGGCATCCGTTAGTCTCGAGAGACCATGGATTTGTGCCTTGGAAAGTTTCCAGGGCGCAGGCCTGGGCAGGGTTGTATGCGAGACCGGCAGTTGCCCAAGCTGCAAGTCTCCCCTCTCCACGCCACCGATGTTGTCCAAGGGAAGGGCACTGGGACCCATACAGCTTGGCACTGGTGTCGTCGCAGAGCAATGTGTGGTTAAGTGCCTTGCTCAAGGACACAAACACGCTGCCTCAGCCGAGGCTCGAACCAGTGACCTTCAGATCACTGGACCGAAGCCTTATCCACTAGGCCACGCGCCAACACGATACTTTTTTTTGGAAAGGGATTTTCAGCCCCAAAGGAGGAGCTTTTAAAAGAAATGGTCTTCATTATTGTGGAAGGGTCTGAGTGGGGATTTGATTTGGGATTGTAACTCCCGATTGACGTGCGGTTTCGCTGTCTGTAATGGGGGTTATCATTTCCACCACCGTGTGTCAGAAGTTGTTCGAACACCTTCTCATCTAGGGGCGTGGAAGAGCAGGGCAGGGGTACAAAAAGATCAAGTTGAAGACCTCACTCAATCCCTCGATAATGTCGTCTAATATTATCGCTCTCGTTTCGGTCCGGCTAAAGACTGGACAGTACTTGAGGAAGGTCTGCCCCCCCCCCCCCCCCACCAAGACTTTTGAAGGTTGGACTTTCTGCCCTCAAATTTAAATGCATCCTACTGCAGAGTGAAGCATTTGTTCTGGCTCAAGGTCAAATTACACTGGGAAATGCAGGGGAGAGATGAGACCTGAGCCAGTCTGTACGGATATATCACACGGTATCAGTTAAGAAGTGGTAATGATTAATCAGAGAAAGAAGGTTGTAAATCTAGTCAGCTCCATCTTGGGTACCAGCCTACAAAGTACCCAGGACATCTTAGGGAGTGGTGTCTCAGAAAGGCAGCGTCCATTATTAAGGTCCTCCAGCACCCAGGGCATGCCCTTTTCTCACTGTTACCATCAGGGAGGAGGTACAGGAGCCTGAAGACACACACTCAGCGATTCAGGAACAGCTTCTTCCCCTCTGCCATCAGGGAGGAGGTACAGGAGCCTGAAGGCACACACTCAGCGATTCAGGAACAGCTTCTTCCCCTCTGCCATCAGGGAGGAGGTACAGGAGCCTGAAGGCACACACTCAACGATTCAGGAACAGCTTCTCCCCCTCCGCCATCAGGGAAGAGGTACAGGAGCCTGAAGACACACACTCGGCGATTCAGGAACAGCTTCTACCCCTCCGCCATCAGGGAGGAGGTACAGGAGCCTGAAGACACACACTCAGCGATTCAGGAACAGCTTCTCCCCCTCCGCCATCAGGGAGGAGGTACAGGAGCCTGAAGACACACACTCGGCGATTCAGGAACAGCTTCTCCCCTCTGCCATCAGGGAGGAGGTACAGGAGCCTGAAGACACACAGTCAGCGATTCAGTAACAGTGTCTTCCCCTCCGCCATCAGGGAGGAGGTACAGGAGCCTGAAGACACACACTCAGCGATTCAGTAACAGCTTCTTCCCCTCCGCCATCAGGGAGGAGGTACAGGAGCCTGAAGACACACACTCAGCGATTCAGTAACAGTTTCTTCCCCTCCGCCATCAGGGAGGAGGTACAGGAGCCTGAAGACACACACTCAGCGATTCAGTAACAGCTTCTTCCCCTCCGCCATCAGGGAGGAGGTACAGGAGCCTGAAGACACACACTCAACGATTCAGGAACAGTTTCTTCCCCTCCGCCATCAGGGAGGAGGTACAGGAGCCTGAAGACACACACTCAACGATTCAGTAACAGCTTCTTCCCCTCCGCCATCAGGGAGGAGGTACAGGAGCCTGAAGACACACACTCAACGATTCAGGAACAGTTTCTTCCCCTCCGCCATCAGGGAGGAGGTACAGGAGCCTGAAGACACACACTCAACGATTCAGTAACAGCTTCTTCCCCTCCGCCATCAGGGAGGAGGTACAGGAGCCTGAAGACACACACTCAACGATTCAGGAACAGTTTCTTCCCCTCCGCCATCAGGGAGGAGGTACAGGAGCCTGAAGACACACACTCAACGATTCAGTAACAGCTTCTTCCCCTCCGCCATCAGGGAGGAGGTACAGGAGCCTGAAGACACACACTCAGCGATTCAGGAACAGTTTCTTCCCCTCCGCCATCAGGGAGGAGGTACAGGAGCCTGAAGACACACACTCAACGATTCAGTAACAGCTTCTTCCCCTCCGCCATCAGGGAGGAGGTACAGGAGCCTGAAGACACACACTCAGCGATTCAGGAACAGCTTCTTCCTCTCCGCCATCAGGGAGGAGGTACAGGAGCCTGAAGACACACACTCAGCGATTCAGGAACAGCTTCTTCCCCTCCGCCATCAGGGTGGAGGTACAGGAGCCTGAAGACACACACTCAGCGATTCAGGAACAGCTTCTTCCCCTCCGCCATCAGGGAGGAGGTACAGGAGCCTGAAGACACACACTCAGCGATTCAGGAACAGCTTCTTCCCCTCTGCCATCAGGGAGGAGGTACAGGAGCCTGAAGACACACACTCAGCGATTCAGGAACAGTTTCTTCCCCTCCGCCATCAGGGAGGAGGTACAGGAGCCTGAAGACACACACTCAGCGATTCAGGAACAGCTTCTTCCCCTCTGCCATCTGATTCCTAAATGGACATTGAACCCGTGAACACTACCTCACTTTTTTTAATATACAGTATTTCTGTTTTTGCTCATTTTTTAAATCTGTTCAATATACGTACGCTGTAATTGATTTACTTGTTTATTTATTATTATTATTTTTTCCCTGTCTGCTAGATTATGCATTGCTTGAACTGCCGCTGTTAAGTCAACAAGTTTCACGTCACACGCCGGTGACGATAAACCTGATTCTGATTCTCAGTCAGCGCTATGCGGGGTCACTATAACGAGACGTAAATGGACACGTGTGCCTGATTTCATAAATAAAATAACAAACCCTAGACATATGCGCAGTACAGACAGTAATTCGTGGAGCAGCAGACACACAAGTAGGCCGAACCTGTACATCGTCGCTGCAGAAGCAGGGGGATGCGGGTGGGGGTTACGTCTTAGAGGAGGGGCCAGGCGTTGGGTCCTCCCCCGACGGTGCTTCTTTCTTCAAGTCAGCATCGAGATCTGACTGCCTTCCCATGAAGCAGCTCTCTGGGCAGCTGGAAGTCAGGCCGAGAACGGCTCTCTTTGCCTTCTTGCTTCGCTCCCGGCCAGGGCCGTCGTGGATGAACCGGTCCGCGATTTGTGGTGAGGCTCCTTGCTGGAGTCCCCTCTCCCTCCGTCCGCGTCCTCGGGTTCGCCCAGGCTCTCGAAGCTCCTCGCTTCAACTTTGAGGTCGTCTTTGCAGAAGCTTTTCCGTTCATCGTACATGCCGTTTCTATAATCGTTCTTATCGTCGACGGAGCCGATTTCAAAGAGCCACCAGAGTCAGCCTGACGGTCACTGGCCGTGCCACCCTCACTGGAAGATTGGACTATATCGGGGAGGGAGCAAGAACGTTTACACGGGGAGGCAGAGCCTGAACTGATACGTGATTGGCCGTGAGGGAGGCAGATCGTGAACTGATATGTGATTGGCTGGTGGGGGGGGGAGTCAGAGCGCGAACTGATACGTGATTGGCCGTGAGGGAGGCAGAGTGTGAACTGATATGTGATTGGCTGGTGGGGGGGGAGTCAGAGCGTGAACTGATACGTGATTGGCTGGTGGGGGAGGCAGAGTGTGAACTGATATGTGATTGGCTGGTGGGGGAGGCAGAGCGTGAACTGATACGTGATTGGCTGGTGGGGGAGGCAGAGCCTGAACTGATACGTGATTGGCTGTTGGGGGAGGCAGAGTGTGAACTGATACTTGATTGGCTGTGGGGCAGGCAGAGCGTGAACTGATACGTGATTGGCTGTGGGGCAGGCAGAGCGTGAACTGATATGTGATTGGCTGGTGGGGGGGGGAGTCAGAGCGTGAACTGATACGTGATTGGCCATGAGGGAGGCAGAGCGTGAACTGATACGTGATTGGCCGTGAGGGAGGCAGAGCGTGAACTGATACGTGATTGGCTGGTGGGGGAGGCAGATCGTGAACTGATACTTGATTGGCTGTTGGGGGAGGCAGAGTGTGAACTGATACTTGATTGGCTGTGGGGCAAGCAGAGCGTGAACTGATACGTGATTGGCTGTGGGGCAGGCAGAGCGTGAACTGATACGTGATTGGCTGAAGGGCAGGCAGAGCGTGAACTGATATGTGATTGGCCGTGAGGGAGGCTGATCGTGAACTGATACGTGATTGGCTCTTGGGGGAGGCAGAGCGTGAACTGATACGTGATTGGCCGTGAGGGAGGCAGATTGTGAACTGATATGTGATTGGCTGTTGGGGGAGGCAGAGTGTGAACTGATATGTGATTGGCTGTGGGGCAGGCAGAGCGTGAACTGATACTTGATTGGCTGTGGGGCAGGCAGAGCGTGAACTGATACGTGATTGGCCGTGAGGGAGGCAGATTGTGAACTGATACGTGATTGGCTGGTGGGGGAGGCAGTGAACTGATACTTGATTGGCTGTGGGGCAGGCAGAGCGTGAACTGATACGTGATTGGCCGTGAGGGAGGCAGATCGTGAACTGATACGTGATTGGCTCGTGGGGGAGGCAGAGCGTGAACTGATACGTGATTGGCTGTGGGGCAGGCAGAGTGTGAACTGATACGTGATTGGCTGGTGGGGGAGGCAGAGTGTGAACTGATACTTGATTGGCTGTGGGGCAGGCAGAGCGTGAACTGATATGTGATTGGCTGGTGGGGGAGGCAGAGCGTGAACTGATACGTGATTGGCTGGTGGGGGAGGCAGAGCGTGAACTGATACGTGATTGGCTGGTGGGGGAGGCAGAGTGTGAACTGATACTTGATTGGCTGTGGGGCAGGCAGAGCGTGAACTGATATGTGATTGGCTGTGGGGCAGGCAGAGCGTGAACTGATACTTGATTGGCTGTGGGGCAGGCAGAGCGTGAACTGATACGTGATTGGCCGTGAGGGAGGCAGATTGTGAACTGATACGTGATTGGCTCGTGGGGGAGGCAGAGCGTGAACTGATACGTGATTGGCTGTGGGGCAGGCAGAGCGTGAACTGATATGTGATTGGCTGTGGGGCAGGCAGAGCGTGAACTGATACTTGATTGGCTGTGGGGCAGGCAGAGCGTGAACTGATACGTGATTGGCCGTGAGGGAGGCAGATCGTGAACTGATATGTGATTGGCTGGTGGGGGGAGTCAGAGCGTGAACTGATACATGATTGGCTGTGAGGGAGGCAGAGCGTGAACTGATACGTGATTGGCTGGTGGGGGAGGCAGAGCGTGAACTGATACATGATTGGCTGTGGGGGAGGCAGAGCGTGAACTGATACGTGATTGGCTCAGAAAGTTTGTAAAGTGCTCTCATTGGCTGATGGAATGTTTACTGTGTTGGAGAAATTCTGCCCATCTGGTCCTTGACTCTCCATCGATGATCATCTTGGTCTTATAATTTACCTAACAGGAAAGCCTAAAAGGGCGTAGAGAACACTTACAAGAATGTTGGGGACCTGAGCTGTAGGGGATGTTTGAGGACTTTATTCCCTGGAGCGTCAGACCACGAGGGGAGATGTACAGTAACCAGGGGAGGTCTTAGGTATGTTTGTAATATATCGCGCGGGTGCCTAGGATTTTTGCATGGAACCTTGTTAAGGTACATAAAATCACCTGGTGTATAGATAGTCTGAGGATAGAGGCTGCTTCCCGAAAAGGGGGTCATAGGGTTAGGGGGAAAGGTGAAACGTCTGAGATGAATTTCAGGGGGTGGGGAGAGTGCGTTGCGACCTGCCCGTGAAAGCAGTGGATGTGGGTTTAGTTGTGTCGTTGAAGGGAAGTTTCGTACCGGTACGTGGATGGGAGAGGTATGGAAGTGCGGGTAAAAGATCGGTCTGGCCTGGACTGGATGGGCCGAGGGGCCTGCTTCTGTCCTCTGTAGCCTCCCAAAAGCATGACGCCCTTTGATGATCAGGGTGGATCACGGATATTGCCTACCAGCTGTCTACATGATACTCGAGCCTGGGCAGGACGATACGGAGAGCGAGCTGTTGCCCGCCTAGCAGGCTCCCCCTCTCCATGCAGATGATGGAACGGCAGAGACCGATACGGTTCGGCACCAGGAGTTGCCAGTCGGCGTCGGACTGCCTCAGGGACTTTCCCCTCGGGGTTCACTCCTGGAGCCTCCCCCGCGAGAGGGTGTAACCGCAAGGCAGTGGAGGTTTGAGATCAGAGTTTTCCTTCTCCCAGGTGGGTGGCTGGGTGAGCCCCATCTGGTTTCGAGACCCTCCTCCCTGCCGGCGGAAATGGTTTCTCCGGACTTGGTCGTCGGAGGCCATTTGAGGCGCGCGCCTTTGGGAGCGTCCGACAGGTAGTGGGAGATCGTCCCCATTACCGCACCCCCCCGGACCAGGACTGCGTCAGTGGTCCACCCTTGAGGCATCTCCTGCGTAATCGCGGGAGCTGGGGGTCACCCTGTTCAGCTGACCTGCCCGACCATTGTTTCAAAATCGTGGCAGATCTGATTGTCACCTTAAATTTCCATTCAGCCCCCCCTGCTTTCAGTAGGAATCAGCCTTTCAACTCATGGCTGTGTCAGCTATGGCGCTGGGCCATTCTGAACCTCGGGTAGATTCTCTGACAACCACACCCCCCCCCCCCCCCCCATAGCAGGTGAGTTCAGAGTTCTGGCGAAGGGACAGGTAGCTGTAGTTGAGTCCGTGGTCAGGTCAGCCGTGGTCTTACTTGAAACCAGGCACCCACCGCATCTCCTCTGAGCTTCGCCCCTCTGGTATTCAAAGCAAGCCCTCGAGACGAGGGGTCTCGGCCCGAAACGCCCGACAGCGCTTCTCCCTGCAGACGCTGCCTGGCCTGCTGTGTCCCACCGGCATTTTGTGTGTGTTGTTGCTTGAATTCCCAGCATCTGCAGGTTTCCTCGTGTTTGCACTCCAGTGTTTGACTTCCAGGGGAAAGATTCTTCCCCTGCCCCTTCCCCTTACCTTTGCTGCTCAGCAGTCTATAACCTCCCCTCACCCTCTGGTACGACTGCTCCTCAAAACCCGTGCTCTCTAATCCAGACGGATCCTCCTTGCCACTGTTCCTGAGGTGGTACAAGCTGAACTGCCCTCGGTACTCCAGGTGTGGCCTAGTCCAGCCACCGGGCCGTGAGCAAACGACATGATTAAACAATATGAGTCAGCTGCACCTTTCCTCATTCCCTGTTGAACTTGAACCCACGCGAGGTCGTCAGTCGCCCAAACGCGGCGACACCCTCCCGCCAGGGATCGCAGGTCGGCCTCGGGCAACCGGCCGGTGGGAAGCGCCGTTGCTACCGGCCTGGAGCGCGGACAGACGGGTGCCGCCTCTGAACCTGTTCAGCACACCGAATGTCCGCGGGGAACCCGGTGCTAAGATATTCGCAGACGACCTAATTCGGGCTCGGGGTTTCGTAAGTAGCGGAGCAGCTACCTCGCTGCGATCGACTGAAAGTCATCCCTCGAGCCAAACTTCTGTCGGCCGATAGACCCTAGCTACCCACAAGGGGGGCGGGTGCGCGCCCTGTCACACCCCTCGCTCGGTCGGTTGCTCTCACCGAACCTCCGGTCCTCACCTTGTCCTCTCACTGGTGTGTTCCAATGATTTAATATGTTCATACGAGGAAAAAATGCGCTGTGTGTTTAATATCCAAATGTTACTGAAAACGTTATGATGCTATTGACTTCTAAGTGAGTTATAATTGACTTATCACTATATTCATGCGACTCGGGGAAATCAATCAGTGGCCCCCAGTGTGAAAAGGTGTGACTGGTGGGGAATGATTTGTGTGTCCACCCTTGCCTGTTCCACCACTGAAGGATGGTCATATGTGACAATGTGGTCACAGTCGGTGACGACAACAGGATTTCTGAAGACAACGGGAAGATCGACGGCGACAGCTCACCTCTCTCTCTCTCTCTCTCTCTCTCTCTCCCTCCCTCTCCCTCTCCCTCTCCCTCTCCCTCCCTCTCCCTCTCTCTTTCTCCCTCTCCCTCTCCCTCTCCCTCTCTCTCTCTCTCCCTCCCTCTCTCTCTCTCTCTCTCTCTCCCTCCCTCTCCCTCCCTCTCCCTCTCCCTCCCTCTCTCTTTCTCCCTCTCCCTCTCCCTCTCCCTCTCCCTCTCTCTCTCTCTCTCTCTCTCTCTCTCTCTCTCTCTCTCTCTCTCTCTCTCTCTCTCTCTCTCTCTCTCCCTCCAACATTCCTCAACTAACTACCTCAAACTGAACTGAACTCCCTTCATCAACTAAGACTGTACCCATTTACCCCTAGGTGTGAAAGAGCCTAGTTTTGTTCCTATTTACACACACACACACACTCAGACTCACACTCTCACACACACTCACACTCTCACACACTCTCCCACACTCACTCACACACACATACACACTCCCCCACACTCACATACACACACACTAACACACACACACTCTCCCACACTCACACTAACACACACACACACTCACACACTCTCCCACACTCACACTCACACACACACACTCACACACACACACACACAAACACACACTCCCCCACACTCACTCACACACACACACTCTCCCACACTCACACTAACACACACACACTCACACACTCTCCCACACTCACACTCACACACACACACACTCACACACACTCTCCCACACTCACACACACACACACACTCACACACACACTCACACACACACACACTCACACACACACACTCACACACACACACTCACACACACACTCACACACACACACACTCACACACACACACAGACACACACACACTCACACACACACACACTCACACACACTCACACACACACACTCACACACACACACACTCACACACACACAGACACACACACACTCACACACACAATCATTGCTAACCTGTTTGATATATCTGCATTTGTATTACTGTATTGCGTAGTTACTGATAAACACTATTAGTTAATAGCAATACCAGACTCCAGAGCGTTCTCCATTTCTGCTGGTTCTTTAACCCGGTCACGGGGTACGTGACAATGGGTAGGCACAGACATGATGGGCCAAAGGGCCTGTGTCTGTTCTGTACAATTCTGCTTCTCCCTGTACCCCACATGGCAACGTAACCGGGCAGGTGACGTTACACCTGTCATTACCACAACCGCTTTGCATGTATTTGAATACAGCTCACGGCCGGATGCTGCTTCATACAGCCGCCTTTTGTCCGGCTGCCGAACCGGGCCTGGCCGTTTGTTTACCCGCAGTCAGCGTGCTCGAGAACTGGGCACGTGGACGCGGTGGGGGTGGGGGCCTCCTTCTGCTGAAGTAACTTTGCCATGTTGACCAAGTCATGAATGAGAAGGTTCCAGACCGTTCAATGTCACTTCCGGTACGCGAGTTCAAAGGAGAGCGAAACAATTGTGCCTCCGACGCAGCGCAAAAACAAAACGCAACAAGATAGAGATCACAGTAACTAAAAAAAACCACAATAAATATAGATTGTATATCCGTAAAGTGACGCTAGGCACGGGCGTGTGTACAGAAGGTGACTCTGACAGGAAACGATACAGTCGCGGTGGTTGGGTCGGTGGGCAGAGGCATCGATCAGCCTCGCTGCTTGGGGAAAGTCACTGCGTCCTTGAGCCCCGCAGTTCTGGGGTGGATCCCTGGCAGGCAGCGGAGCGAGATGAACGTGGAACTCCACTGCAAGCAGTACTTTGCATGTTCGGCGCTGGGTAAACCAACTGAGCGGCCAGGGACCGGCTGAAGGGAGGGGCCCGCCGGCCCTGCCTGGGAAGCGGTGCTGAGTCCGAAGCATCCGGGCGGCTTTTCCGGCTGGCGCCCATTTGGTGAGGGGGCGGCATGGAGCCTGCGTGCGCGAGCGGCCGGCGTGAGCGGGAGAGTTCCGTCGAGCCCGATATTGTGGCCTTGGCGGCTGAGGTAAGGCCGCTGCTGTTCCACCCCCACTGAGGGTCAGCGATCCGGGGCCCGAGCGGGAACCTCGACCTGCCGCTGTTAAACACACAGGGCACTTAGGCAGAGTGTGACTCTTAACAGGTCGCTGTTGGCGAGCTCATTTAGACAGGGGCCCAGGGGGGGGGTTTTCACAGGAACGAAAGGATGAATGTCCTGGGCCTGTGGGCTTGCTAGAGTTCGGAAGAGTGAGAGGGGTTACCATGGAAACATATCCAGAGTTTGAAAGGCCTAGATAGAGCGGACATGGAGAGGATGGTTCCCCTGGTGGGTCAGTGTAAGACCAGATCGCGCACCCTCAGAGTAACAGACGTCCCTTTAGGACAGGGGTTCCCAACCTGCGGATCACAGACCCCCTTTGCGTAAAGGTGCTGGTCCGTGGCATAAGTAAAGATTGGGGCCCCCTGGTTTGGAACAACGACGTGGGGTGCTTTCCTT